>NW_017535753.1:183292-184644 GCF_001853355.1 Bactrocera latifrons | reverse complement strand
CACAACCACGCCTGAAATCTCGATTATCACTTTATCATGCGAGAGTATAAAATGTTCGGTGACACCCGAACTTAGCCCTTCCTTACTTGTTTTTTGTTCTTTTTTTTTGGGCTTCCTGTACCTGTTCCGACCCACACTAATATCCATCTATATATATACCAAAGTGTKCTGGTTAACCTTTAGAGCTACGTGTAATTGGAATTGATAAGCGAATGCCGCTCACAAGCAATATCTATGGCCACACTGTAGCAATATCTAACTTCACCGATGAAAGCGATTACYGTTACAGCAACAAAGAACGTTTCCAACGTCCAAAGCGTACACATAAATTCTATTGTTAAGCGCACAAAGAAATCGTAAAAAACTTGTGGAAAAGCACCAAATCACGCATGTGGCATGCCACAACAGACAACTTAGGCACTGCGCGGAAGCTATCACACAGTTTATGCAACATGTTGCGTTAGTATGTATGTGTGTCAAAATAAATTATTGCCACATAACAACCCATTTAATTGGAGATGCCGCAAGGCGATCAAAATCTTCGCCAAACCGGAAAATATTTATAAAATAAACATTCAACATAAATAATGTGCATGTGTGGCAAGTACGCTGTAGTCATGCCGCAAATCTCACCTCTCTCCACTGGCGTAGCTGAAAATTGTAGCGAGCGAATTGAAAGGCTAGTTTCGAATTGTATTGATGTTTCGGCGACCAGAATTTCCGGATTTTATGCCACAACAACAACAACAGCAATAACAGTATACAGTGATTGTGTYGTCGCGAATTCTTTCTTTAATCAATATTTTCCACTGTCGCTGTAGCGCTTGTCGTTGTTATCTTATTTTTGTATAAACGCTTTTCTTTTGTTGCGATTGCTGGTTTCGTGCGCCGGCGACAGCGGTTACGTGTGCCACTTGCGGCAATAACAACGGTGCTGGAATTTATTGGCGGCGATAAGGAAAATGCGGTTGCCAGCAGAAAAAGCGGCAATCGAAGACGTGCGCTGGTCGGTGCGCTGTTGTCGGCGACTGTTAGTGCTGGCTGCTGGCCTGATAGCGTCGCTGGTGGGTAGYGTGCGGTGGCTGTGGCGTTGTCTGTTGTTTGTTGGCAGTGACAGTGCAAGAACGCGGCTGGGCGTAATGTTGCGTATGTTCTCCGCTCCACTGCTTTCGCAACTGATTTGTTGTTGTTTATTTTTAGTTTGTGCCGTGTACTGAGTGCTTGTGCACCTGCGCGTCTGACTCAGTGTGCTGTTGTGGAATTTGCTTTTGTATCAAATCACGACGTTGGCATTGTTTGGCGCGAGATTTTGTTTGACTTGCTTTTATTGCTTTACGTTGTGTACAAAACTT
>NW_017535753.1:175559-182167 GCF_001853355.1 Bactrocera latifrons | reverse complement strand
ATTTTTTTGTTAACTCATACAGCTTGAAACTCTGCTTTTTGGGTCAAAAGTTCACTTCACTTCATTACTTCGCATCGCCCATTTGTTGCAGCTGCGCCTTTTCACTTTTTCATTTTATTTCTTATCGAGCATTTTGGTTTTTTTACACGAGCATTTTGCAAAGTTGCCGCTTTTTGTCGTGTTTTGCTTTCCATTTGGATGTGCCAGCCTGCCTTACCCGCTCAATGGACCTTTGCGCATGCGCGCACGTTTGTCGTTGTTTCGCTGCGCATTTTTTCGGTTTTTTCACTTTTCGCTGAGTGCGTGGCGCACTATTGAAAACCGGCTGGCTGGCGGGCTATAAAAATACCTAACAGCTATTCAACAACAGGTACAACAGGTAAAGACACAAGCACTTTTGTATTTATGCAGCATAAAAGCAGTAGACCTAAGCGACGCACTTTAATGTACGCCAGCAATTTCTATAAAATAAAGCAGTCATCAAAATACAGTTTCACTGGTTTTTKTGTATTTCTTTTATTTTAACAGTCAGTCAGTGTGTGTATTTTGCATTCAGTCAAAGTTTGCCGACGTGTTTAGCCAATCAAGCTGCTGCGTAGGGAATGCCAAAGGGGGCGCCGAACTTGGCWGGAATGTGAAAATGTRTGCCAATATTTACAAGTCATTTGTTTGCTTTTATTGTTGTCTCGTCGCTGGTGTGTCGCCGCAGTGAAACTCGCACACAAAATATGCCAAGATATGTGTCAAGCAAGCTCAGCGAGATACAGCTCTCTTAGGCGCCTATTCGCTGGGCGCTGGAATGTCGGGCGGGCACAACAGCATGTGAGGAAAATATTGAAAAAATGACTTGAGCTTTAAAGTTTCATGCAAAATGCAAAAGTGATATGATTGTCAGAGAGGCTTTTGTAACTAGGAGATTTTCTAAGGCAATGCTACAATCCGCGGTTCATTCTTTCAGATCAGCCGTCTATAGCATACATAGCATGTAGCTGCCATCCGAACTGATCGCTCAAAATCAAGATAAATATAATATATATTTGTACGCTTTAATGCCATAAGAAATGAACCGGTGATGTGTTCTATAGCTTCGGTGTAGTAGAAGTTAGTGTTTTCTTGTTTTCTAATACTTAAGCTTGTTTATAAATGAGGATAWATAGAGAAATGAAACTGTGAATTGAAAAATTCTTCGTTTATCTTCCGATTACATTTCCTTTTTAATACTCTCTTCCAGTCTTTTCTTCCTTAATTACTTCCTCTGTATACTACATATATCTATGTGCTTTTCTCAAACCTCTTAAAATGTTCGCTCATTAAGCATTTTCCCTAATGACTTTGAACTTGACTTGGCTCGCCAACACAATATTTGCTAAACAGTGACTGCTACTTAAYGCTCCGGCTTCGACATTTGTATTAATGTGTATTCGCTTGTACATTTGTAAGTAATTAGTGCCATTGGCACTCTTTTAATGCTCTGAGCTATAGGAAAAATACACAATAGTGTGAGTTCACTATATTTTCAAAAATGCATTTCAGAAAGAGGTTAAAGAGGTCTAATATGGGCAGTGAAGTTTAAATTTGTAAGACTRTATATAACATTAAAGTAAAAGCGTCAAATTAATATTTGGAAATGGTTGTTTGAATCTCAAAAACAAGCGCTAATATTTACTATTTAGAAGATTCTAAAATATTTAGATGAATATTTAACTAAATCAGTGTCTTTACATCCATTTTTCTACTATTTCCTTTTCAAAATACATGACCTATTTGAAGGAAGCTCAAAACTTGAAAAGCAAGCATTTGTGAAGATTTTTCAGTAAAGGTGTAAAGKAATATTGTAGGGAAGAAAAAAAATTAAAACTTCTGAAATAACAGGTAGGAACTTGTACAGAGGTCTCAGCGGTCTAGTATAAGTCCTAAGTAAGTCTGAAGATCATTTATGTATAATGGTAAAAAAAAAAATCTAAAATCTATAGCTCATGGTCATTAGTCCAAAGAAAAACTATCGCAAAGAGACAGAAGCAGATTTTTCTTCAAAACATGGTCAAAATCTGTAATACCTTACTTTTTTCTTCAAAATATCAAAACTTATATCACTCAAGGTGCTATATTTCATGAACTAATTGTCGATAGCGATAGAAATTATACATCTGTCTGTTGATGGCTAGATGCAATGTTAGTATTATCATCCCTTGTAAAGGATTTGAAGGCAGCGCACATATAAGGCTCTGTTGTTTTGAGAACGAAACTAACTTAGAATAAGGAAAAATGAAATATGGCTAGCACATGGGGTAAGATCTTAATCGAATGTGAGGAATATGAAAAGTTATCAAAAGGTGTCCCAATAATATTGACAAGTTATAACTTTTGGATCTTTTGCTTAAAAAATTAGTAGCTACAGATATTATAATATATAGAATAATATCCAGAGTACATAATATATCTGTCGCTACCAACAGAGTCATAATTTTTTCTGAAGCACAATATAACTGGAATGCATGCTTTTTTGTTTTCTTCGCTGAAAAGACCACCAGCATGTTATTCAATTGCCAATGAATCGGGAAAAATAGTGACGTTTAGGAAATTATACGGTTATTACGAAGTACGAAATTCAAGCGAAGCCCATTGCAATGGAAATTTCTCCCAATCAATGCACGAAGCCAAGGGAAGTGCGAAACTGAATAAATACAACAATGTAAAATGCTTGGAATGGGAAGATATGCGGCATGAAAAATGTACGAAATCGAGAAAGGGAGCATTGAAATTCCGAAGAATGCCGCAATACAAAAAACATGTATACAACAACACAACACATGCAATACATACCTATATAGTGTGTATAGGACGTGCACACGTCTTGACGGAAGTATGCACCAGAAAGGCATGTTAAATATGGGCGATTCCCACTTCCTGAGACTACAGTTGCAGTGTCTTATTCACGCGCACACACACATGGAAATAGTAACATTTGTTTATGTGTTTATAGTGCATCGCCATGACAGCCATGACAGCACGAATGCGCTGGGAAAACAACCAGCAATTTTCTGTGCGAACAAAAACAAAAACACAAACGAAGAAAGGAAACGCCGAGGAAGCGAAGGAAGTGGCGCGAAAGGTAAAGCGAATTCAATGCAATTTACAAGAGCACACAGCGTCTCTGACAACGCTGACTGTTATGCTGCGCATGCAACAGGTAGAACAACAACAACAAACGTGTGCTTAAGTAAGCAAACAAACAAATGCAGTTGCAACAACAATTAGTCGTTTACACAGATTTATTGCCAACATTTAGATGCTTCCGCTGCAGAGCTATGCGTCGAACTTTTTGGTCGGAACAAAATCCCGCGCGCATCGAGAACAAATAACGCGGCGTACGTGTGTGTGAGAATGATGGCGCGCGCTACCTAAAAAGCGMTGAGAAAATCTGTTATTCATGTTGAAATATGTGGCAGAAGTTTCCATAGTTTTCCATCTCGAGACAGATACGATYCGAAGGTGATAAAAGCTTTGGTAACTGAAGTGCAAGCGTGTGTGCGTGTGAGGTTAACGCTGCGCAGTGCACGGAAAGCGCTCGCTCTGACGCTTGTGAGAAATGTAAGTAAGCGTCTGTGAGGAGAAAAGTTTTGAACAGTTGTTTGTAGCAATGTGCGTTTGTTTGTTTTTGTACAAGATAAAGGTGACAAGATAATCAATGAGTGCGGTTCACAGCACACATAAACAACGAGAACGCACTTGACAGCTTTTATGTACACAGAAAGCAAGTGTCTGCTGTATTGCAACACAAAGCAACAGCGGATGAGAAAATTAGTCTAGCGTAGCGTTACACTTGGGAAGAGTTGTAGTTAAATGCTTGGTACTAGTGGTGTGTGTAAGATAAGGGGATTGTGGCGGTTTAAAGTCTCAGTTAAAGTCACTTTTTTAATGAGTAGTGGTAATTATGTGTTTCAAAGTCAAAGTGTCGKGTTTGATTAACAAATATCAGCACTTAATATTTTTTGTCTGTAGAGAAGCTGTGATAATAAGAACAAATGTTAGCAAAATAATTTCATTTTTGGAAAACAGAGCTAAAAAATAGTGGAACTAATTAAAAATAAAAATAACATTAAAATCCGTTGCTCCGAAGCTATAATTCCTTTCACAAATACAAAGCATTCCTTAAAAGAACTTCTGTAAAATCGTTTAGCTTGTATGGCAGCTACACGTTATAGCGTTCCGATCTGAACAATTCGCTCCGAGATTATACCGCTGTCTTTGAAAATACGCCATGTCAAATCTTGAAAATATGTCGTCAAAAGTAAAAGTTATCCATACAAGCACCTGATTAAAAACGGTCAGTTATGACCTATGCTTATTGTTTATACATATAATTTATAGGGTCTCCGACTTATTCATCGGCGTGTTTCAAACTTCCTTGCAAACTAAAAATACCCTGTTTCGGGTATAAAAACAGAAAAGCTCCATTATTGGATGCCTTCGTCTGTAAAGACCTCGCTTTGGACATTTATAATCTTCGATGTTTACCGTTCAAGAGTTTGGGTATCATTAACTGCGTCARTTTTTAGTATTCTACCAAAAAATTTTAGATTTTTTTCTTACTTTTTTATTTTCTTTAAAATATCAAAGTTGTCACTCACACACACAAGTGACAAATCTCTGAACCAACTGTCGTTAGCTGTGGATCTTCTATCGTGCCTTTCTATGGCTATATTTACCAAAAAAGCACACATGTACATAGACTAAGTCTTAGTAGTGGGATCTCAACTCATCCTATAAGGGATTTGAACTTTTTAGACGATCTAACTTACTTTGCGAACTAAACTAAGTAAGTAAAAATGTACTTCAGCTAGGTTATGGATTGAGACCTTAAGTGAATCTAAGGAATATGATAACTTGTCAAACGGTTTCACAATATTACTACTGATTATAACTTCTTCATATTAAGCTTGAAAAATTARTGGCTCTAAGAATCTTTATTGCAATAAACCTTTAATATCAGAGCTAAGTTTCTTAAGTGTCTTTTTCGGGTTATCGTTCCAAAAGGCTTTGAAATTTAAGTAACAAAAAGCATTTACTTTAGTATACAAATTTTCTTTCTTGCATTTAATGATTCTAACCAAAGAGGTCAAACAACTAACCCTAACAACAGTTTCTCCAAAAAACCAAAAAAAAGAAAAAAAAAATATTAATCCAAAGCTCCTTAATTCTAACACTGGATGGCCAGACCCAAAAAATCATTTAAATTTGAGAATGAATAAATTAGAACATTCTTCGTTGTCCAAATCCAATCAAAAAGTTAGACGCTTGCCGCGGCAGCAGAGCTCAACTAAGCGACAACAACAGAAGAATGATAGAGTTGAAACAAAACAAAAAAAAAACTCAAAAGCATAACAACAAATTAACGTATTGGCGCTACAAGACGCGAAACGAAAAAGTTCATTAAACTGGTTTTCCAGCAGCGTCAAAGCAAGGCGCAGCGTTGGCAGTGGCAAAGAGTCGGCCAAGCAACCAACCAGCCAGCCAGGCAGGCAGCGCAAGCCAGACCGCCAGCTAGACGACGCAAATAGCGCTGGCAAATGACAGCAACAACAGCAGCAACATTTGCATATTTGGCCATTGAAAATGGGCGAGTTGTCTTCTGGTGTCGCGTTGGTTTATTATTTTTTCAATTCGATTTTGAATATTTAGCTATTTKAACCTTTTTCTAATTTCACTGCGCTTTAGTGGTATTTCGACTATTGGCTCACGGTTGTGGAATGCACGCACATACTCATACAACGCGTAGAAATTCCGCTGTTTTAGCACTTTGCGTTTGGTAGAATCGCTTAAGAAGTGATATTTTGCAATAATTGCTTATGCTTTTTCAATTAACTTATGATATTTTCACACTTTTTCAAAAACACATTTCACTTTTTATTCTTTGCAAGCGCTGCAATTCCTCTGCTCGAAATGATTCACAATGCGAATTTCCTTTCAATTTGATTTCATTGAATTAAATATCAATGCTCTTTCAATGGCTTTAACACAAACATAGTTCACTTTTCAATGACTCTATTGGCTTTGGATGTTGTTTGTGTAATTTATGTACAATAGTTTTTTTTTACTTTATTTTCCCCCAATTAATGTGCAGTTTCGCTTATTTGAATTTTCTCCGCAGACGTGTCAGTTTCGTTGCAAACGCGAGCTAAGACTGTCGCCAGCCGCTGAGTTGGGGTATTTAAGCCAACGCCATTGCTCAGCGGCTAGACTCTAGCTCAGTGTGGCGGCTAAAGTGATCACTTGCTCTCTGCAGACTCAAACAGGTAGTGAGCGTCGGCTGCATTGTATGCGTGAGTGTGAGTGTGTGCACAGGTATGGTAAATGCTTTTGGTGTTTGCAAAAACAAAACACCTGTGTGTCTCATCTGAGTTGTGCTAGAATTTAGCAGAAGAGTGGCTGCATGACATGAGCTACCGCTGAGCATATGAGATCACTTTATTGTGCTCAGTYACTGAGAATTGTACTCACTCGAGCTCAGAGAGAGTTTGATTCGAGATTTGTTAAGAAGTGTTAAATATTGGCATATATATAGAAAATATAATAAAATAGGAGAAAAATAAATAAATATGAATAAA
>NW_017535753.1:164650-174803 GCF_001853355.1 Bactrocera latifrons | reverse complement strand
ATTATTTCTAAAATATTTTTTTAAAGTATTATTTATTCATTAATTTTTCTTAATTTTTTAAGTTACAAAATAGTAAAAAAAAAAAATAGTTAATATTATATAATCACATGCAGAAAGGAAGGCAAAAAAATGTTGGTAAAACTGAAATGTCTCTCCTACACACTGTATAAAGTCGCTAATGACATTTTAGAGCCACTGCATTTGTGAAAGTTTAATGTAGCTTCGACTTTGTATAAAACTTAGACACAAATGAACACTACGCTTTCAAAACTGTGTTGGCGGTTTCGAACAAGGCTACTTGATATGTTGACAAGCTTTCAAGTTCTTCCAGATGGCTGTGTCTTGGATATGCGAACTTTGCAATTATCTKAGACAAAACCCTTTCAAGCTCGCTTCTGATATAAAAGAGGTTAGTAATTCGACATTTAAATTCAAAATAAGCGCAAAAGTTATAAAATTTGGTTTTCTTAAGTTATGGCACACAACAGAAAACGTTTTATGTTTTAATTTAATATTTCTTTGAAGCACACATACAGTTAAAAATATACAAAATAAAGAAAGCTTATGCTTATCTATGAAAAACATGAATATGCTTTTTACCTGGCACTGTTTCTCCATTGAAAGTGATCTGTACAGTGTGTATACCCGGCTCGTGCGGTGTGAAGCTAGCCACGAAACGTTGGCCACCCAGTGAACGCACCGACGAAGTGACGCGACCACCATTGACCAATATTTCTAAATTGCCGGAACCGGCTTTCGAACCATCAATCTCAAATTCCACGGGACGTCCGATGGCACCGTTCGGTATATCTTGTACGCGTATAGCACGGGCACCAGTAGCGCTATTCTCTATGGGGCGAAATCGCGACAATGAACTGTAGCCATAATGACCGTTWCCGGTGCCGCCGCCACCACTGACACCACCACCACCACCAGAGGTGCGTTCAGTAACGACATGTTCRCTCGACTCCTTGACTGTCTTCGTATAGCCACCTGATTTGTCGGTATAAGTGTTGTTCGAATGTGATTTAACTGTAATGGCACTRGGTCTGTAAACATTTAATAAATAACTGTTAAACTATTTCTGAAAATCATATTTGCGCTGAARCAGCTCACTTGTAACGTTCAGCATCGTCCACAGAATCGCGTGAACCACGCCGATCCGAGTGATACTTTTGCTCTTGCAATGCAAATTTATTGTATTGTGTATTACGATGTGTCTCATGGTCGATATCGGGACGATTGTATGAGAGGTCCGTGTTCAATTGCTTTTCGGTCATATTTGCCAACGATTCAAGCGAATTATGTGAAAGCATATGTTTGGTTTTGTTGATRACATCCCAGCTGTCACGTCGTGCCGTGGCCGGTTTGATCGAGGAGACGCGCACATTCGAGGAATGATCGATGCGCGGCTCGGGGGAAGCGGTACGTCGTAGGCGTTCGGCAGTTGTGTAGAGTGAAGGACTGGCACGTATATTCGAATCGGCAACATAATTCGAGGTCGATTTGTATGTCGAAGATTTCTCAACGGTGCGAGAAGTCTCGTAATCGGAGCGATTTAGACCGTTCTAAAGAAATATTAAAATATAAATAGAAATAAGTTATTTGCTATGAATTCAGAAAACATCAAAGTATGGAATCTGACGAATAGACGGATATAACAATAAGGAGAAGATGGAGTTCCTTTATGGGAACAGTGTTTGATCCTATATTGGAAGTAAATKGACAGAGAGTTTATCTCTACATATAATTGGTAGATTATTATGCTTGTTCTTCTTTGTTTAGGAAATTCGGAGAAGAGATCTTAAGACATTTAGTTATGTAGTATAATAAACTGTGTTACTTGACTTCTTGTCAAAAACAAAGTATTATTATCTTTAGCCTCCAAAAAGCATGAGCCCATACATATCTAAATATCTAAACAATTATTGACTATTTATCGTAAAGGTTATCAACAAATTCTTTTATAAAACCCATTGAAATGTTTATGTTTAGTCACCTTATTCAAAGTTGTTGTGACTGGGCTGCCGATGCGATGTGTGGCTGTCGAAATGTAGGCGTTGCTGGGTGAATGGCGTTGCACCGGCGAAATAGAGGTGTGACGTGGACTGGCGTTCAAAGTGCGCGCATTGGACTCGTACGGAATCGAAGTTTTGATTGTCAATGGACTGTGGGTGCGTACCTCACTCGAGCGTATCTGTGGGAAGTCCAACGAAAAAGCAAAAACATTAGCAAAGTTTTACTCATAGCGATAGACAGCTCTTTGAGTACTTGAAATCAATAACAAGGTTAAAAACATGCAACACTGAAACAGATATACATATATTATTTAAYAATAACAACAACAACAAAACAATATAATAAAACCACAATAACAAATTATTTAATTACACTCGGTATCGGACTGAGACGCGAGGCGAATGTTGTTGCCGACCGGGCGCTGGCCACATGGGTCTGCTGCTGCTGTTGGAAATGGGATTGCTGGTAATGCGATGACGTTGTGTCTTCGTAGCGATCTTCGCGCGGTGGTGCCARCTTCAAGTCACGATCGTCGCGCTTGCGATGATATAGTTCGTTCTCTTTGTCGTAGTAGTAGTCGTTTTTGGTGTTGGACGACGATGAGGAAACTTTCGAGTCGCGACGTCCCGTAGTTACGGTGTATAGGTCGGCCGAGTTGATGTATTTGGTGGTGGGAGAATTGTTGTAGTATTCACGTGAGGGAGGCTGGGGAGCTGATGGTGGTGGTGGGGAAGTTGCCAATTTATCCTACACAAACAATGTGGTGTTGGGCAGTTTGCGGGTTTGCGTGAAGTGTGCGGGAAATGTTCAAATGTAAGGATACAAAAAACACAACATACATATATGTGAAGGGGGAAGAGAGTAACGGTGTTGGGTTAGTATTGTCTGATTTGGTTTTGGATTTTAGATTTAGGAGCGGTTGCTTGGGTGCAAAGCGGTGTAGAGCGGTGCGCAGATTTTTGTTTTACAATTTGGGGTTAATCACAGCGGTATGTTGTTAGTAAATAAATAYGTATATACAATCTTCATATATAGCTGAGGGTCTTAGGACTGCAGTTACCGTAATTAAAAATAGCTGCCTAAAACTCAGCTGAGACGCGAGGTATGATTTTAGCACTTTATACCATTACCAAGCTCATATTAATATTTGCGTTTCAAGCTTTGCTACCTACCTCACTCTCCCTCTTGTAGTAGCTGGATGTGGTGCGATAGTCGGGAGTGTCGATCTTCGGTGATATTGCCGGTGAGTATGATCTTTGTCGCTCTGCAGTGYTGTGATTCAGCAAGTCGCGACGTGACAGTGACGATGTGGCCGCCGATGTTGTGTTTCTATAGTCGTTGTGTCGGGTGTTCGTGGTAGAGGTGTAATGCATGGAGGGGCTCTCGGCGCGATGTTTGCTCTCATGTAATGGACTGCTACGCGTTTTGCCCGAACGTCCTTTGGTGCCGACGCGCATAATGAATGGCGAACCCTTGACATCGTAGCCATTAAAATAGACGTAGACGCGATATTTGCCATTTTGACGTGGCATGAATGTGACTCTATACTTATTTTCCACTATCTTCTCAACAGAACAGACCAGCGAACGTTTATCATGCACAATATCCACATGTAGTTCACCGGTGACACCAACRCCACGTGCGTCCACCTCAAAGGAATGTGCACGCAAGGGCATAGCGCCATCTAAGCCATGCACCGAAACACCGCTGGCATCGAAGACGGCACAGGTGAATGGACCACCTTGTATGTGCCGTCCTTGATAGGTGATGGCGATTTCCCAGATACCTGCTTCGTCCGGTTTAAATATGGCACTGTGACCTTCCTCGACCTTCTTCAACGGGCAATTGTGCGAGATGCCAGTCGGTGAGACGGCAGTGACCAGAATATCYTCCGTCTTTGGTGCGCCAGTGGCATTGACCAATACTTCGACCAGACTGCCAAGGGCACACGGTGCCATGCCTGGAGGSGCAACTTGTATGAAACGTGGTAGCACACGGAAGAARTGTCCACCCAAACTATCGTCGCCAACYTCTACAACTATCTCATGCATGCCATACTTTTCSGGTATGTAGACRCCTTCGCCATGTGGATTGAGACGCACGGGCTGCGGTTGACCTGATGGTGGCACTATRAATGYCTTCACCGAACTTAAACTGATCTCGCGTGAAAGTACATCGATGCGGAAGTGCGTCTGTAAAACAAAAGCAAGAGAGGGTCATAAGCTTGTTTACTTCTTTTGTATTTCTTGTTGATTTACCGGTTCGCCGACACGCCCGGAATTACTCTCCATCAATACGTTTATCATGTCCGATAGTGGTGGYCGCGGTGGCACCCACTGCAAGTGTGCAGCGTAGGCCATTATACCCAAATGTTCCACTTCCGGGTTAGCCATATCTTTGGCCGTAAGTATAGGCTGAACCCCCAGACGCTGACCAGCTTCAACCGCCTTCCTTATGTTATTCTCATAATGAAAAGGGTCTGTGCTGAGTTTTTCCGGTGCAGGCGCTGGACCACCAAGCCCCTTAATAATCTCACACATAACGCGTCCATCATTCCAGTCGGTCTGTAACAGTGAAGATAAAGTTTTAAAAGAAAATGCGTAACATCCAACCAAATCACTTACTGTAAAGTTTTTGACAGAATCTTTGGTCTGCGTATTGACCCAACGCAATGTAGCATTGTAACCCGGTCCGCCAGGTTTCATAAAGTACGATAAATATGTCATGCCRGACAATTCATCCAACCACGGTGAGGCCAAATATGCGGGCTCCAAAACTTTCGGCACACCAAATTCACTTTGTGCCAAATTCATGGTCGTCGTACAATTTTGTACACTCTGTTTGGGATCCAGCGAACGCCAGTGTGGAAATAGCCCTGGCTGRCAGTAGTCTAACAATGCGGCCAAGTTAACACCACTATTCCAGTCTGTGGTCAAATTGGTTATTTTGCATTCGGGCAGCGCCGCTTGCAACCAGGCGAGCATGAGCTTCCTTGGCGGGAACTTGCTACGCCCAATTTGATAGCGTACAATCAGCGACCAGATGAGACCCAAAATTAGCTTCACATTGCCATTCACAATATCCACGTTGCCAATGTTGACGAGTTTAATGTGATCCTTTTCGATTGCATTCAACGCCGTGGTCGCATTCTCTAGATAATGATGTTGATTGGCTGGACGACGATTCCATGATGGCTTGAGTGGACGCGTTTGCAAGTTTTCGACCAGTGCGCACAGGCAAGTGCCGTCACAAAAGTCGCTGGCCCAGTCGATAACCTAAAAAATTAAATAAAATATAAATGGAATTATTTGTTTTGAGTTCATTTTCATAAATTTTTGGTGTGAAAAATTAAGAAGAGTTTTCGGTAGTCTACGATTTCTTATCATGATATTTACCATCCWTTTAGTAATCTTTTGAACTCTATAAAGACGGTACTTTTTTTGATAAACTTCATCAGATCATAGAGCAAGGTATGCACTCAGATCGGAAGTCTTGCTGAGATGTGGAGATAATCTTAATCAGTCCTTACAAATATTATTTTGAGTATTTGAGGAATGCCTACATGAAGAAATTATTTCTAAGGGTTCTTCAACAGGGAAGGTTGGTGGAAGGGTTTACTGTCAGGAGCTCTCTTTATCAACTTTAGCYTCAGACTTCCTGATTTGTGCAGTGTTTTCAATCCGTGGTTACAGCCAATCAGGTAGCAGTAGAATTACTGCTCGGTAGTTCAGCTCCTTTCGGAGAAGTAACCGATAACTCTGCTAGCGATAGGGCGGCGATACTAGCCTTGAACTCATTAACAGTGTATTCAGGATTGGTCAAGAAGTGCCTAACTTCGCTAACAATAGCATCGAGTGCCTCTACGATAAGACTGGTATGGGTACCAGGCCACAGCGGTATCGCAGGAGCTTGGCTAGCGTTGGACCACCTGCGGTAGATGCGCGCTTACAAAAACCTTTTGGCCCAAGATCAATCGCAAGAGGTCTAGTGACATCTTTGCCCTTAGTAAGGCTAAGATTCTCCCTAGTTGTGGGGTATTGTTGTCCATGCAGAAAGGCTGGGAATCTTACAAGAAATCATTTGCAGAAGCTGTATGGCATAAGATGAGGTAGAAACAGCTCAACCCTGAAAAATGAAATATATAGAAAAATATACCCAATATGATTCAATACAATTTTTTGATAAAAACAATATTTCTGCTGAGTCCTCRAACCAACCTCTTTCAGAACAGCATATTTCTAAATCATTTACTTAATTGAGTGCCCTCAAATGCTTTTCAAATATGTTCCATTGAAAATTTAAAACAAATAATCGGTTGTCAATGCAAATAATTTATTTGAACAAACGTTATACAAACACACACACACTAACGCGCAATCAMACATAATTAGAGAAAAATAGTTTGCCCTTTGAGCGAGTTAATTAGCTTGAGTCAAGCACTTTGACTTTTGAGGTCTGTCAATTGGGACCCCACTTTGTTACGCAAATAAGTATGAATAAGTTTTGTAATTGTTTGTTTGTCGTGCGCATTGCGATGTATGGCACTCGTAGTCCATCGGTTAAAACTTAGTAGCGCTTGGAAATGTCTGTGAGAGGCCRCCACATATATTGCAAAGTTATACCTTTTACATGTGTATTGGCGTTGAATGAAAATTTCTAAGTTAAATACTGCCATTTTGTGCAATTATATTTCTTTAAATGAGAGCGGAGAAGGTGTAAAGGGTGCCGAATTAAGTGTTGTGGTAGTTGAGAGCTAAATGATTGTTCTTATATGATATGTTTGTCCTTTAAAATGTATGACTGTACCACCTTTGAGTGTAGCAATCGAAAAGTTAGCGTAGAGGGTTTTCCAATAGGTTGTATATACATATATATGCATGCGATTTTAAATGATTGCTAGATGCCTTGTCAAGCTCTGTCTGCTACACGTGGTTTGTAATCTGATCTATAAGTTTTAAACCCTTTGCAAACGGAATACTAAAAATTGTTTTCTTATGAGAACTATCATCGTGTTTTCAATTGCAGAGTCTGAGATCGTTAAAGTGGTCTATGTCAAGGCATACATTTTATGATGAAAAACAGAGTCAAACTGATCTCCTCGAAAATGGTTGCCATCGTTATTACATATCAATGAAGTTAAASGATATTTTCTTGCCTTTAACGGTTAACCCTATACTTCATATATTCCACATATATGCTTATGTATGGAYGCCATTATTTCCACGCACTAGCCCATTTGAAACCCTAAAAACATGACAAAATTTCACTTCACTTTATAAAGGCAGCGACGTGGACTTGAATACGGGTCTAATTAGCGCTACGATTGCGGTGTTTTTGGCTTCATACATTGTTGTTGTTTGTATCTGTGTGATCAAGTATGTATATGTGTGTCTTATTAGCACTTGTCTGTAGTCATCTCTATTTGCTCATAGTTAGAGTAAACTTGAGAATCAACAAATATTCAGCATGCTGACAACAGCAACAACAACAAACGCTAGCATAGACAAACATTCGACGTTARAAAGCAAGAAAAACTCAAAAAAGTAAAAGCTGTGCAAAGTAAAGTTTGAAAAGTGTCAGGAAAAATGGAAAATTATGTACAACAGCCTTTTGCAATGACAAATAATAAATAATTACGAAAATAAATAGAGAGCTGTGCGAAGTAATCATATGGAAAGGCCAAGTGTTTGGAGGAAAATGTATGGAGATATGGTTAGAGGGACGCTATAAAGCTTACAAAGCAGCCAGTGTCCATAAATATTGAAACAACTGCGCAGTTGATGCTCTAGCAAAGRCTCTAAGCGTTGCAGCGTTCAAAAAGATAATAATAATAAAAAAAAACCTTGTCTTACTAACCTAAGCTTTAATATACTTAATTTCAAATTTTTGTATGACAGGTAAATGCTAGAGTGGCCCGATATCGTCGCAAATACGCTGCAAAAATGCCTGTCTCTTATACACATCTAGATGTGTATAAGAGACAGGCGTTGCAGCGTTCAAAAAGCTAAAAACAATAAAAAAAAAATTGTCTTACTAAAGCTACAGCCAAGCTTTAATACCCTTAATTTTAAATTTTTGTATGACAGGTAAATGCTAGAGTGGCCCGATATCGTCGCAAATACGCTGCAAATATACAGCTTCTTGGGAAGAAAAGGCACACAAGAAAAATTTCAGATTGATATCACAAAAAAGTAAGTAAAACTTTTTGTTAAAATTTTTATTGTATCATATAAGAAACTATTTAATTTATTTTTAACTAGTTACATACTAGTTGGAAATAGACCAGTTAAGTTTAAGCTACAAAATCACTAGTTTGGGATGAGTTCGCAAATGAGACTACTTAAAAATAAATAAGAATTTCTTTGCAATTAAAAAAAAAATTTCACTTTTCTAAACAATATATAACCGTAAGTTGGTTAAAATCTGTAAAGCTGTCTCAAAATATCTGACTACAATATCTTATTGTTATGAATTTTGACAAATCTACACATAAAAATCTAGTTGTCATATAACAACATAGTATATTGGCTCGATATTTTATCTGCTAGGATACAGACATGAAAATCACATGTTTGCACGCATTCCACGCTAATCTACCAAACTGACCCACTTTGGCGCATTTATCAAACAACAATCAGCGAAACCGCGCACACAAGTTCACTTACAAATTTATGTAGACACTCGCTCTTGCAGCTACRGTTGTGTATGTGTGTGCGTGCGTAATTTCACATGCAATTACAACAGAGCGCCTCAATTTCATAGCAAAGTCACAAGCCACCGTTCGTGTTAACCTTACTCCAGCTCTGTCATATGAATTACAAATTACAAATAACAAATTTCACATTTCACAGCGATTTGGCGAGCTGCTGAGCTGCGAACAACGCGTGCGTCTGTYTGGGTTTCGATTGTGAGTTGGCCGAGTCAAAAGCCATTTACACGACTCACCGCCAGCCAAACCCCCTGACCTGCGCCCATTCGAGTGCATCAGCAGCATTTCCAAATTACATGTCCACACTCGCACACACACAYTCTCTTATACAAACTCGTATGTCAAACAAATATTTATGCGCATAATAACTAAAGCGGCGAGTGATGCTAAAGGCAGACAAGCGATCGTCTGGGTGTGGCGTCTATCTGTGCGCCTTTGCCCTTAACAGGCAATGACAGCTCGAGAGTCGCCGACTGTCAAATTGACCGAGCGGGGCAGCGGTGCGGTCGCAGATTTTACATAGATTAAGAGATGTTTTTAAAATTTAACGTGCTGGGTGCTTTTTCGACGAGAGAAGTTTCTCTCCAACCGAAAAGCGAGTTCGATTGCTATTTTGTATATCCAATGGAATCACCGTACGGAATCATGGAAAGTTTTGCAGAAGTGTCTTAGGGAATCTCCTTCATCCCGTACAAGTATTTGAGTAGCGCAAAGCTTTCAGCGAGGGTCGTGAAGTCATCGAAAACGTGTCTCATGTGAGCTGTCCGCTCACCTCTGTTAATGACGGTAACATTATAAAGGTGAAAGAAGCGATGATATTGTTTTGAGTATCAAGCGTGTCAATACTACACTCGCACCAAAAGTCYTGAATCTTTTGCAAAGGCGATGTCGAGAAGAGCTCTTAAAAGACATGTTTGATATAGTAACAGAGGACATTTCATACATCAAACGCCTCATTACTGGTGACAAGATATGTGTTTGTGTGGGTTTGACTTCGAATTCGCCCAACAATGTGGCGAATGGCACTCCAAAGCTTAGAACCAAACGGAAAACCACTGAAGGTACTGACGGYTTATAACCAGTGTATGAAAAATTAATATAAATGGTCCGAGGCGTGGACTATGACAACAGCTGATGAGTCGCCGCTACAAGTTTTCGAGAAAAAGACTTGCCGAAGATTTATGGTCCTTTGTGCATTGACAACGGCGAATATCGAAGTTGATGGAACGATGAGCTGGACAAAATATACGACGGCATTGATATAATTCAGCAAATTAAAAGACAGTGGCTATGCCGGAGTGTGCGACGCAGTACCCCCCAAGGGAATTCCTCCATTTTCTCCATGGRMAAWAACAGGTAGAGAAGAACMTGGCTATAGAAATAATGCTCCAAAAATTAACTCCAAACCGAAAACCACTGAAGGCA
>NW_017535753.1:157587-164033 GCF_001853355.1 Bactrocera latifrons | reverse complement strand
GGCGGCGGCGGCGTTGAGCGCCGCGCTTGCAAAATTCATTGGCTCGGACACACTGGGGCGGCCTGTTAGTGGCAGCCGAGGCTCGTGTGTGATCACATGTGGCAGCAGCAGCAGTTTCCATCACTGTCAACGCATCACTTACGCCACCAGCCCAGCGTGCTGCCGGTGTTGCTAGTTGGCTGGATGGTTGTTGTATTGGAGTTTCTATTGTGTTGGCGATTGTTGAATAAAACATTACGCTCAGTGGCTACTGTGTTGCGGTTGCCACAAATGTGTGCCACCAACTCATGAATTTATTTAAATTACTTGCGCGAAAAAAGAAAACACCAAAAGATAAAAGGTAAATTTTGTTTGTTTGGGTAGAGTATGTGTGTGTGTGAATATAATTTAGTTGAAGTTTTCGAAAATAAAATTTCGTAAGCTAGTGTCAAATTAGGTAAAGGCAGAGGAGGCCTAATTAAATTATTTATTATGAAAGGGAGGTATTAATGAATCTTTGGGTTATTCCATTTAAGAGGCATACCCACCGATAAATCTAACTTGGACAGATATTCGATCTTTGTGTTACCTATAAACTTCTAAAATCACCATTTTGAGTTTTACAAGCGCCCTTTGAGCTTGGAGGCACATGACCCAATCACCGTAAAATGTTTGTGCCAGTTCTGTATATAGTTTAGTATACAACGACTTTGATCAAAGATTTGGGCAAACTCCAGATTTTTTTTTAAGGCGTCGCCATTTTGACAATTTCTGATATTTTATAATCGTGGGACATTTTACGGACAATATCTTTTAGTAGAAAGTTTTTGTTCAAGTTTCAAACACAGAAGGCTGGGATCACTGCAGCAGTCTCTCTTTATTTAGCGCCGTTATAGTTCAGGTGTCTTGAATTAATTTTTTTTTGCCATTTTTATTTTTTTCACAATTAATTTTTTTTTAATTACGGTAATCCTGAAACATTTAAATAATTTTGAGACAATTTTGATACTAGTTTGTCTGTAGTCCAAAAAATTTGGCGTTTTTTTAAACTTTCACACCTGGTGTGTCCTTTAAAGTAATATAATATTGTATTTATTTAAACAACTGAATTGAAACTAAAAATTTAAACACCTGGCAACATTTACAGAAAACACATTTAATTATTAGCTTCTTAAACCTCCTCTCTTTTGTTTGATATCCATTTTAAAATAAATTATATAACTCGAAAAACCAATTAAATTAAAGTATTAAAAAGGTGGCAACCTCAATATTTTAAATTTTATTTTATTTTTTATAAGCGTCTATAGTCCGATATCCGTATTTTTATGTTTTTAGTACATCATATTTATTAAATGATATGTTAAGGTGGCAGTCTTAATATTTTAAACTTTATTTTGCTTTTAAGCGTCTACAGTTTGATATCCGTATTCTTAAGATTTTTAATATATCATATTTTTTAATAAAAAATTTCTAAAGGGCGGTAATCTTAACATTTTAAATTTTATTTTTTTAAGTGTCTTTAGTTTGATAACCGTATTGCTATATTTTTAAAAACATCATATTTTTTTTTAAACTTTCAAAAAATAAAAATTTTCAAGAAATAGCAACCTTGATATTTAAAATTTTATTCTTTGTAAGCGTCTATAGTTTGATGTCCGTGTTGTTATTTTATTTAATAAATCATATTTTTAAATTAAAATTACGGAATTAAAATACAAAATGGTGGCAACTTTAATATTTTAAGTTTTATTTTTTTATAAGCATCTATACTTTGCTATACACATTTTTATGTTTTTAATACATATTTTTTTAAATAAAATTTTCRAAAAGGTGGCAACCTTAGCTTTATAAATAAAGAAATATTTCAAAATTTTTTAAARTATTATTTAGTCATATTAAATTTGCAACACTTATTACTAAAAATCCAAATAAACACAGCCTRGAATTTACAGCAACTCCGTTGACTCACTGTTTGTTGCAAATAAAAATTTGCTACGTGCATAACTACCTGTCCGGCCGCGGCCATCAGTTGGGCGCATTTTTGGGTGTGTACACGAGCAAATTTTGTTCCTATATACATAGATATATGTATATTTATGTGCTGGTATGTGTGTTTTCGATTTAGCAATTTTTATTGTTGCATATGGGAAAAAATGTTTTCCGCGCAACAAGTCACGCATATAAATTTATATATAGATTTTTACAGCAGATGGTTTTATGTATTTGTTGTACTTTTGGTTTTGCAAAAATATATGTTTGTTTGTATGTGTGTGTGCCTGCTGTTTTCAAGTTGAGCGATTTCGAATTGTTAAACTTGTCTGTTGACGCGACATTTCGCCATATTCGGTTGGAAAGGAAGGCGAACTGGTTGCCCATTTTGGGAAAACTGCACTTGAATTGTGAATTTTTTTGGCTTAAACTTATTTGCAAAAATTCAATAAATTGCAATTRAAAACTATTTATAAATAACAAGTTGCCACTTGAATTGGTTGAATGGGTGGTTGCATGATTGAGGCCAGAATATTTACAAATTAGAATATGTTTGCAGAGAATAACGGTATTGCTGCCCACGATTTATTTTTCATTTAAGGAATTTTTTTTTTTTTTGAAAACTAATTTGCAAAATACGAAGCTTTCATAAATGTCGATATAAATATATATATATTATTCTATAATGATATGAGAACAGTTAACAAAAGTATGTATATATGTATATGATTTGTTGCAAATTCACTTCACACATACACACTTAAACATATTCGCAGTGACTTTGCCGCAAAAATTGCGCCCACGCTCACTGTGCCGCACTCGSAGCCAGCCATTAAGAGGTTGAGTTTTTCGAAAAGGCGAAATTCAACAAAAAATCGTTTTTTAATTTAATTCAGCTCGTGCGCTTAGCTTATTTCACTTTGAAGCCAAAGTTGCTTGGCCAGCGACATTTGTCATCGTCACCAACATTTCTGGCGTTGTCACACAGCTGACACCCCCACATCCCGTACAATCAACCGCACAATTTGATGACGACGACTTCTCTAAATCACACACTTACGCATCTACATATRTCTATGTATTTGTATGCGTTTGTGWRTGTGTATGCCGACAGTTTGAGTTTTTGTTTTTGACGACCGTGGCTGACAGGTGTTCAACTTTACACCAACTTTTGCATGTAAATGGCTTTGTATGGATTAGTGTTTGTATGCTCACACACATACACATACATATTTATATGTATACATTYKTATTTGCATATATAATATATGTAGATATATCCCTGAGTYTAAGTAATTTACAAATTTAAAATATGAAGTCACTCGTATTCGCTTGGTTGGCTTATATTTACGCACACACACACACACCTGCATACAATTGTTTGTTAAAAAAATGTAAATATTATATTTCGGTGTTTATTTATTCAATGAATTTCAAGTGGTTATTAAGTATGCCTTTCTTAAATTCGTATAAATGTACGTTAGTAATTTTGTATATTTTCTATGCCCAAAAATGCGATTGTTTTGTGTTTGAAGCAACAAACATAACAAAAGTATATTTGAATATTGAAACAACAACTAAATTTTGAAGAAATATATTTTTCAATTCTGCAAAAAATTACATTCCAATACATATATGTATATGTAACGGGTGANTTTTTTTTTTTTTTTTTTTTTTTTTTTTTTTTTTTGTTGTCGATATGGGTCTCGTTAGGGCAGATGCAGTAGACAAGTGTCAATATATTATATTACGTTTTCCCTACGAAGTCATCTACAAGAAAGAGAATGTTCGAAGGGTAGCCAAACTATAGGGATACGATTATGCGAGTACGAAAAATATAGTTAGCTATATCGCAGGTCAAAGGAATGCTGGGTGGTATATTTAACGGTTTTCACTTTTTCAGTGGTGATTGACAGGATTACTATTTCATTTTGAGGTAGCTTAAAAGTGAGTTGCTTGTGAGAATCTGCTTAGGAAATAATAACAAATAATTACTCTCTCTTATCAACTCTTACTRTTCACAACGTTAAAAAACTGTCGAAGAAATACACAGCTCACACTTCCACTGCTTCGCATTCATCTCACTGCAAGTAAAAGTTATTTGTTTAAGAAATTTCACATATTTATTTTAGAAATAATAACACAAACAACATTTAGTTACGCTTAACGCATGAGAAATAAGTCAACCAAATGTAAATGCAACCAAAACATCGYCACCACAACAAATGTGAATAATGAAAAAGCGACAACAACAAGAATAAATAGCACATCGCTGACAGTTATGAGAAGCGGAATTTTCGTGGAGCCTACAGCACCATCATAAAGTCATAAGTGTTTATATACATATAACTAACTGTGCGAATCCCAAGTCGGTTGCCTTCAACTCCCGCTCGCTGCCACTGCATCAGCAACCAAAGTGACAGGGACACGACAACAYCGCACCGTTGATGGGCCATATGAATGTGTCATGTCAGCAGCGGTAGYGGCGGCGGCGGCGTTGAGCGCCGCGCTTGCAAAATTCATTGGCTCGGACACACTGGGGCGGCCTGTTAGTGGCAGCCGAGGCTCGTGTGTGATCACATGTGGCAGCAGCAGCAGTTTCCATCACTGTCAACGCATCACTTACGCCACCAGCCCAGCGTGCTGCCGGTGTTGCTAGTTGGCTGGATGGTTGTTGTATTGGAGTTTCTATTGTGTTGGCGATTGTTGAATAAAACATTACGCTCAGTGGCTACTGTGTTGCGGTTGCCACAAATGTGTGCCACCAACTCATGAATTTATTTAAATTACTTGCGCGAAAAAAGAAAACACCAAAAGATAAAAGGTAAATTTTGTTTGTTTGGGTAGAGTATGTGTGTGTGTGAATATAATTTAGTTGAAGTTTTCGAAAATAAAATTTCGTAAGCTAGTGTCAAATTAGGTAAAGGCAGAGGAGGCCTAATTAAATTATTTATTATGAAAGGGAGGTATTAATGAATCTTTGGGTTATTCCATTTAAGAGGCATACCCACCGATAAATCTAACTTGGACAGATATTCGATCTTTGTGTTACCTATAAACTTCTAAAATCACCATTTTGAGTTTTACAAGCGCCCTTTGAGCTTGGAGGCACATGACCCAATCACCGTAAAATGTTTGTGCCAGTTCTGTATATAGTTTAGTATACAACGACTTTGATCAAAGATTTGGGCAAACTCCAGATTTTTTTTTAAGGCGTCGCCATTTTGACAATTTCTGATATTTTATAATCGTGGGACATTTTACGGACAATATCTTTTAGTAGAAAGTTTTTGTTCAAGTTTCAAACACAGAAGGCTGGGATCACTGCAGCAGTCTCTCTTTATTTAGCGCCGTTATAGTTCAGGTGTCTTGAATTAATTTTTTTTTGCCATTTTTATTTTTTTCACAATTAATTTTTTTTTAATTACGGTAATCCTGAAACATTTAAATAATTTTGAGACAATTTTGATACTAGTTTGTCTGTAGTCCAAAAAATTTGGCGTTTTTTTAAACTTTCACACCTGGTGTGTCCTTTAAAGTAATATAATATTGTATTTATTTAAACAACTGAATTGAAACTAAAAATTTAAACACCTGGCAACATTTACAGAAAACACATTTAATTATTAGCTTCTTAAACCTCCTCTCTTTTGTTTGATATCCATTTTAAAATAAATTATATAACTCGAAAAACCAATTAAATTAAAGTATTAAAAAGGTGGCAACCTCAATATTTTAAATTTTATTTTATTTTTTATAAGCGTCTATAGTCCGATATCCGTATTTTTATGTTTTTAGTACATCATATTTATTAAATGATATGTTAAGGTGGCAGTCTTAATATTTTAAACTTTATTTTGCTTTTAAGCGTCTACAGTTTGATATCCGTATTCTTAAGATTTTTAATATATCATATTTTTTAATAAAAAATTTCTAAAGGGCGGTAATCTTAACATTTTAAATTTTATTTTTTTAAGTGTCTTTAGTTTGATAACCGTATTGCTATATTTTTAAAAACATCATATTTTTTTTTAAACTTTCAAAAAATAAAAATTTTCAAGAAATAGCAACCTTGATATTTAAAATTTTATTCTTTGTAAGCGTCTATAGTTTGATGTCCGTGTTGTTATTTTATTTAATAAATCATATTTTTAAATTAAAATTACGGAATTTAAATATAAAAAGGTGGCAACTTTAATATTTTAAATTTTATTTTTTTTATTTAATTAATTAATTTATTGCTTTTTATTTTTGTTCGTTTAATTAACAAGATTAATAACAAATGACAAAAATGACAAAAATTGTGTTCAATCAAATATTTTATCACATTATTCTATTTTCAAATTATTATTTAAATTTGTTTAACCATTTGCTATAATTTTATATTAATTTAGTTTTTTTCGTTTCATTGTATTTTTAATAATACACAAAAAATCATAATTTAAATTAAATATTTTATAAATTGTATCACTTTGTTT
>NW_017535753.1:150036-150794 GCF_001853355.1 Bactrocera latifrons | reverse complement strand
TTCCAAATCAATTTCATCAGCTTCAAAGTAATCCCCTAACGATGCAATGCACTTATGCCAATGGATTTTCCAATCTTCGAAACACTGGTTGTAGTCACTTTCCGGGATGGCCTTCATTTCCGTTTCGCTGCGGCTTGAATCTCCTCTATCGTATAAAAGCGGTGTCCCCGGAGCGGTMTTTTGAGCTTGGTGAACAGCCAGAAGTCGCACGGCTCCAGATCATGTGAATAGGGTGGTTGCGGAACGATATGGGTTGAGTTTTTGGCGAAATGATCACGAATTACGAGGGCAGTATGGGATGGTGCATTATCGTGGGGTAAAAACCAAAATTTGTCTTTCCACAATTTCGGCCTTTTTAGGCGGATAGCGTTACGCAAACGACGCATAACGTTCAAATAATATTCCTTGTTGACTGTTTGACTGGTTAGAAGGAATTCATAATGCACAACACCACGATAATCGAAGAAAACAGTCAACAGGACCTTCATTTTTGAGCGACTTTTGCGCAATTTTTTTTAGTCTCGGCTCTCTTTTGGCACGATATTCGCTCGATTGATCGGTTGTTTCGGAGTCGTAAGCAAAGATCCAAGTTTCACGACACCCTGGTAGTCGGAAAGCATCGTTTCACACACTTCAACGCGACGCATCTTTCCAAAAAATTCAATGTTTTCGATAACAGTCGAGATTTGACGCGCTTGAGACCCGAAGCATCCTTCAAAATGGTATTGGCTGTGCCTTTCGATATGCCAACTTCATCA
>NW_017535753.1:142330-149591 GCF_001853355.1 Bactrocera latifrons | reverse complement strand
ACAGTACTACCAACCTAAACACAGAAACAATTCTCCAAATCACCTTATTTTTTTGGGCACAGTTATTCAAAAATGATGCATATTGATATGGAAGCTGGTGATCAATCAATGGATTTAATGAGAAAACACTTCAGTGAGCAGATAATTTCACGTTTTGGGCCTTCTTTCTGTGKGGCTATGTAAAGTCTAAAGTCTATGAGAACAATACCGCTTCGGTTGAGGCCTTGGGTCAAACATCACGCGAGTCATTCACTAGTTAGCAGCCGAAATGCTTGAACAAGTGATCGAAAATTRKACTCAAARGATGGACCATCTGAGACGTACCCGCGGCCAACATTTGTAAGAGATAATCTTCAAGAAATAAATGCTAARGAATGTTCTTTCAAAATATCATAAAATTCCCCATCAAATTTGAAGCATCGATATAGATCACTCTTTACATAACGATTTTATGATTGGTACATTTAGAACTCCCCCTTTATTAATCAAGTTTCATGAAGAGATGGTGCTAGGAATCTATAGTTAATACCCAAGTAAGAATAAAGTTCAAAGTTATTCAATGATTTTCTATCAAGACCATTTGCTCAGCGGTAGGGTGACGAAACACATTACATCCACTGTTTACTGTGTGGCATATTAGTGAAGATCTTTCGTGGAAATTGTGTAGAAATTTTTACTCATAACACGTTCACGTTTCAAATGCATACAGGTATAAATTCTTGCACTTAAATTCCACCCAAATCCATACTTGTTTTTGTCAAGAAAGTAAAACTATTTGAACTCATGTGACGACAGCACAGACCGGTTAAAGCGGGCAATAACAAATATTTAGTTAAGTCGGCTTAAATGGTTCACTTTCGAGACAACGCCAGCACACAACCACTTGTATAGTGTGGGGCAACTTTGCATTCCGGCTGAAAAATGCAGAACTCCGCCAAACTGTACGAGTAAATGCAATAAGCAACGACCCGCAATTTCTAACTAACAACGCCGGCAATTGAAGGCAGCGCCAAAGCGAGTATGTGCAACAGTGTCTAATGCCAAAGCATGAAGGCGACCAACAGACAGGCGACACAGTATTATGAATGGCCTGACAGCCAGAGGAAGTGAGGTAAAAAGGTTGCAGCGATCGAAAGTCAGTCAGCTGCGGCCAAATTAGCCGACACGACGACTCGGTGGACGCTAGTTAACTTGGCGCGCTAACGACATTGCTGAATGGCTGAGCGGGCAGGTGGCGTTGAGCGCGAATGCAGACACAACAAATTTCATTCATTGCTTTGGCTCACTATAGATGACTATGGCGGGTAGTGGCGCTGTGGGGTGATGGGCGCAACACGCGGATTGGTGAAGTTGGCGGGTGAACGCGTCAAGCGACAAACAAGTTTATTAACATGGCTAAGCGAGTGAGCGTTGAATGACAACAACAAGTAAAAAAGTAGAATTTGCAGAAGGAGCGTGGCGGCGGAGGGCGAAAAAAAACCGAAAGAAGTCAAATTTAGTCGGTCGCTGCGTTAATGTTGGCGACTAAGCCAAGAAAATGAAAAAAAAAATGGGAAAAAAATCGTAAAAAATGTGGACCAAAACTACGTCGCGGTGCGTTGGCCTCAATTAAACATTCATTTCACTCTCATTTGTTGGCAACGCTCTACTATGTTTTGCTGCTGTTGTTGCGCGTTGTTGTCACTGCCGTTGCGGGCTGACGCGTTGCGCYGCTCTTTTGTTGGGCGCCTGTAAACGCTTTCGTAGTTGATTAAAATAACAACAACTGCAACAACAAGCGTGTGCTAAACAGACAACAAAATATTTGGTCTAAATGGCTTTCTGCTTCTTAGCAAGGCCTTTATAGCACATACATACATATGAGTGTATAACAAGCAACGGTAAAAGCGTGAGTGAGCTGGCAAGCGGGAAATAATCGTGTCGAAAAAAAAATCAAACACAAAAGCTCCATTTAGAAGAAATATATTAATAACAGTAACAAARAAATATTATGGCGTAAAAATTAAATCATTAGCCAACAACAATAAATATTTGAGCTGCCTTAGCTGTTGGCGTACCACTAAAGTTGATTTTTGGAATTTCTTGTTTTGCAAGTAACGAATTTTTTTTTGTTGTTTTGGTAGATATTCCGCTTCCTTCAGTCAACATAATAAGTTGTAGCTGCTTAATTTGCATAGTTTTTATTTGCCATATTAAATTTCGGATCTTTGTATTGTATCTACCGAAGGTTTAATGGCTTCTTATTTACTCTATGTAATCAGAAAATKACGTGAGCGCATATACTTGTAAGTATGTGTATAACAATAATGAATGTGTGCTAACTTTGGTAAGTTGAAATTGTTGAAACTCTTTTGCCACAGGCCGACGAAGGACTAAGCAGTCTTACTTACTTCTGAACAGGGTATATTAAGTTTGTCACGAAGTTTGTAACATCCAGATGGAAGCGTCGGAGACCCTATAAAGTATATATAAATGATCAGTATGTTGAACTGAGTCGATTTAGCCATTTTAGCGTCTGTCTGTATATGTACGAATAGTCCCTCAGTTTTTAAGATATCGTTTTGAAATTTTGCAAACGTCATTTWCTCTTCAAGAAGCTGCTCATTTGTCAGAACTGCCGATATCGGACCATATAACATATAGCTGCCATACAAACTGAACGATCGGAATCTAGTGCTGATATGGAAAAATTTTGCATTTGACGTGGCATCTTCACGAAATTCGACATGGATTATTGCTTAAGGTAACAATATAATCTCTTAAAATCTCATATAGCTTGCATACAAACTGGACACATAGTTACTTCCTGTGAAGAGTATATTAGCTTCAGTGTAGCCGAAGTTAACTTTTTCTCTTGTTTTACCCTTTTTTCCTTTATTTAGGCTTTTAACAACACGATGCGAAATTTATCAATAACATCTTTATTTTCCAATATTGTCGATAAAGTATACTTTCGATAAATTGCGATCCACTCTATGGTACCTAAACATATCAGTTTTATCAATAATGTCGATAGAATAAATTATTCATCGAATCGATAAATTATAAATATCGATAATTTATTTGTCGATTAATATTGATCTGCACTAGTAATGTATGCAGTACACGTACATGTATTAATTTCAACTCAACTATTCAATAATATCGATAAATTAGAATTTCAACAGATATCGATACACACTATGCAACCTAATATATCAGTTTAATTTTTCCTACAWAAAATATCGATTATTTATATTTTTAAAAATTATTGTTCCGCAAGATGGAACATACATACTTTATTAATTTCATCTCAACTAATCGATAATTTATAATTTCGAAAGTTATCGACATCGCACATTGGAACCTATATCAGTTAATTTTTTTCCTATCAATAATATCCATACATATTTAACCAAATGTTCCATATTTAACGATAAAATTAATATCGATTGATTACATGTCGATAACTATCGCTTTTCCCTAGAATTATATGTATTATACATATATTAAATTCTGCTTAACTACTTATTAATACCGATAAATTATAATTTTGATAAATATCGATATACRCGATGTCACCTAATAAAATATATCGATAAATTTATTTTGCTATGCGTAAGCCTATAAGCTATAAATATAGGTCAATTAAATTTTCGACAATAATTGATACGTGTAATGAAACATACATATCTATATTAATTTCATTTCAACTAATCGATAAATGAAATTATCAATATGAATCGCTAAATTATATTTCTTGATAAATAATATTTTCGATAAATAAACGTAGAAATTGTGTAGTGACTAGAAATGCTTTGAGGTTTTAGAAACATCATAAATTTATACTAACTAGTTTTTGTTTATCGCTGTATTATTTTTCGAAAATCTCTGTAGAACTCGTCAACACCATTACGTCACCTTTTGGAGCTTTTGTAGTGTTTTACTTAAGCAATTTTTGGGATTATATACGCACATAAACATATCTTCATCTACTTTTCTTTACTCGCCAACACGTAGTGGACATAAACGAAATCTTATTTATTACACATGTGAAGGGTCACACAACTCTAAATGACAAAGTCACGAGCGTTTTAAAACAAAAGCTCAACAAAAGAAAAATAAAACAATAAATAAAGTGAAAAAAGTAAAAAATGCTCGAAAATTGTCAAACCGCAATGAATGATTGCGATGAGCTTGTGTGTGGCTGAGTTGGCGTGGAAGAATTTCCGATTTTATCCTTGTTTGCGTTTCACATATTTGTTTTTGTTGTAGGTACTTGCACTAATCGCACTTTATATGTACATACATGAATGAGTAATTATTTGTAGATAATTATCGCCTGATATCATTGTTGTTGTATTAGATCAGGTATTTACGTGCATTGAAATTAAGGGCTGTGGCGAGCAGTCGTAGCCTTGGCATTCGCAGCTCCGAATTTGGTAATGCCAGAGTTCTCGTTTTGTAGTTACTTTTCGATTATTCATTGTTGTAGTGTGAATATTATCTATTAAGCTTTTTAAAATACATATTGAATAATAAGTACATATGTACGCTGGGCATGTACTTTTTGCTTAAATAAATAAATTATGCGTTTTTGTTGGTTTTTGGCGTTATATGAATTCTATATTTAGCTTGTAATTTCATTTCGCTTATTAGATACAAATTCAAATTCCGAATTTCACGTATTTTGTGGGTTTTAGCTTCATTCATTCACTTGCATTTTGCCCATTTCAATCAAATAATTTTTCATTTTGCGCTCATTAAAATTTTTWAAAATTATTTTACGACTTTATTTGAGTGAATTTTATTTCATTGACAATAAACTGTTTTTGCTTTTTAATAACGACTTTAATGGAATTTTAATGAAGCGCTAATGTATTTGAGGGATGAGTGTGCTGTCAAGCGCTTGAAATGGGCTCGGAGCATGCTTGACTTGCGAAGTATTTATAATACTGAAATTTGTGTGAAATCGGACATTCTCAGTGACCTTGAGACTATAGTGTTATACAYATATGTATACAGTATGTAGTTTGGAAGCTGTTCAATTTTACGATGTCTAGTCGGGTGATGATTCCTTTCAAGGTACAATCCTATTCGTCAAGAGAACCGAATTATTTYTAAGATATTTTTTTATGCCAGAATCTCGAAATCCTCGAAGTTATGAAAAATTTACTTTTTTGTCTCTAGAATTTTTCTCTTTGAAAGTTCGGATCAAATCTGATCCGATAGTTTCTGTTTAACATTGAATTAAGCAGTTAAATTCATTTATGAAATAAAAAATATTCTATGCTTGTATATCGAATGTACATATATTTSAAAATAATCTCTGAAAATAAGTATTTTTTATCTTCCTTTGCTTTATTTTATACTGGCTTCTAACCGCACTATGAAATGTATCAATTACATTTTTACTTATCGATAATATCGATAAAGTATATTTTTGATAAATATCGATMCACACTATGGACAAAATATATGAATATTAATTTTGTATCAATATTCATTATCCATAATGAACGATAAACTATAAGTATCGATATATTTTATGTCGATAAATATCGATTTACACAGGGAATATATGTACCATATGTAATACGCCAACTCAACTAATGGATAATATTGATAAATTACAATTTCGATAAATATCGATATGGAAGATATAACCTAATATATATAATTTCATAATTATCTATCAAAAATATCTATATATTATATTTTTAGAAATTATTACTCCACACRATGGRACATATAAAATTTYATCTCAACTAATCGATAATAACGATAAATTATAATTTCGATAGATATCGATACGCACGATGTAACCTCTATTAACTAAATTTTTTTATCAATAATTTCGATACATTGAGTTATCTATGAGTAAGCCGATAAACTATATATATCGATCAATAACATTTTCGATAATTATTGACGATTTTTTTTATTTTAAAAATATTTTGACTAGTCYTTCGTTTCCTGTATTCATCTATAAAAATATTTTTTTTTTTGAAATTCCATAAGCATGAAAAGTGATTTTCTTGTTTCTATACAATTTCTACTGGTTTACTAACACTGGTTGCTATTGTTCCGCTTGAACGGTGCGAAATATGCAAAAAAGCAAAATGGGGCAACAGGCGAGAGCAAAAAATGCAAAAATCCTCAAACTACGATCAAATTACGATTTTATGCAACTCGCAGGTAATTGCTTGCAGCAGAAACAACAAGTATCTACTACAGTGGAGACGAGTCGTTTGAGCCGCCTGCCAAACTCATTAGACGAAAAACGCGCGCAGAGACGCAACGCAATCGAAAGGGAGAGAGCGTGCTATCAGCTGTWTGCAAACGTAACTCATGGCATACTTCCATAAACACATTTCGAAAAGTTTATGTAAATTATTTTTTTTGCACATTTAACTGTTGTAAACCTATATTTGCACGCGGCATGCAACACAAAGTGCCGACTCTAAGGAATTTATCGTTTCGCTGGCTGTGACGTAAGCAGGTAAACAATAAATGTGCAATATTGGGTGGCGATTGTGCAATATTTTATTACAAGCATTTCGGTACGTTTGATTGATTTCCACCGCCATTCAGTGCATTTCTCTATTGACGCTTGTCYGGAGTCGACAAAAAATTATAGAAAAAATGTAAAAATGCGCTCTTTTTTATTGACATTAATTACGATTTCAATAATTATTTTAATTAATTCGAAGAATGTGATAACAAGTCGACATAGTGAACATTCTTTCTACCTAACATACATTTAGTTCACTTCTAGCAATGTCCATTACAGCTAATAAGGTTGATTCATTGGAAAATTATCGGCATATATTATTTACCCATAAATTTTACGAGCAATGGCAGATAATTATTCTAGGTTTACTCTCCTTTAAAGGCGGTCAATAAGTCAATTATTGACATATTTTGCTAAGAAAAGTATAGCTTTGGCACAAGTTATGCAAAATACGACTTCAAGCAGATCTGAAAGATTTTTGCTACCAATAATGAGTTTCAAAATAATAAATAATTCAAAGCTTGGTAATATATAGGGTACTCACAACTTGCCATAACGCATCGTAAAATCTTAAAATCGTACACTTGTTAAAAAAATCATTACAAAAATGAGTTTACGCAATTACAATTATCAACCAACAATTCTCAAATTTCCAAACACTTTTTTAAAAATCTGTATTTAACCCTGAAAAGGGTTAATATTAAATTTGCGATGCAGTTTGTAACATTCAGAGACCATATAGACCATATAAGGTATATATTGGGCAGT
>NW_017535753.1:119668-142135 GCF_001853355.1 Bactrocera latifrons | reverse complement strand
CATTTAACCAAAAACAAATTAAATGGTAACATAGGATGAAAAGTGGATCAAATAGACAATAATGTGCCAAAAATACCATAGTCAAAGCGTGTTGGAGCTCAACAAATGGTCGCAAAGCCTCGAAAAGTTATGTTGCATTTTTTGTGAGATTGGAAGGGAATAATCCACTATGAACTGCTCCAACCTGGTCGAATGATTTTAATGTCAACAACTGATGAGATTCAAATTAGCAATCGAAAAAAAAAACGGCCAGAACTGAACAAAAAAAGGGGCTTCGTCTTCCATTAGCACAACGCTAGACCACACACATCTTTGATGACTCATCAAAAACTGAGAAGTTTTGATGCATCCACCATATAGTCGTGACCTTGCACCATCGAACTATTATTTGTTTCGGTCAATGGAGAATTCCCTTAGTGGAGTAAAGTTGGTTTCAMGAGAAGCCTTCGCAGTTTTTCGTCAAGAAACCAGAAAAGTTTTAGAATGGTGAAATATTGTCTCTAGCGGAAAAAAATAAAAAATAAAAATAAGTTGAAGTTTGATTAGAATTAGATTACGAAAATCCTTTTTCGACTACTCAATATTATRGTTTACAAAGAAAACAAAAGTTCTCTCTGACAGTTCTGCTTCTTTGTATCGGAGGAGCCATTTTCTGATGGAAAATTTTGTGGTAAATAGTAAGTTCCTTTGAAAAATTCCTAATTTAAAAGGTACCGTTTTTTTGTATAAAAATAATCCAAATGCTTTAATTTTATTTAAAATTCGCTGACTTTTAGTCATTCGTTTTCACAACTTAATATACTAAATTTAAGCTTACGGCATTATTTGTAGAACACATGCAAATCGCCAGTCATTTCCGGTGGACAAATGTACACCTGTCTCTTATACACATCTAGATGTGTATAAAGGGTGTGAGCATGCCAGCTAAAGACAGTTATATACAACGTTGTGAATAAATATTTATGCATGTCAAGCTAAGTAGGTTCCTTCCGCAATATTTCCGCACAAAAATAGGTAAATGGATATTGCAAAACGTAGTAATTGCAGCTATCTTACACATACAAACACCTAGGCATATATATGTATGTATATATGTATATAATATCTCTGACTTTAACAATTGTGACTAAATAGCAAAAACAYATTGCTTATTAACACACAAAACAATGAAGTTCTCTATATGAACGAGAAGACAAAAATATAAAGCATAAGATTTGTTGTTGTTGTGACAATGGCAAGATGGCCTAAAATGTGCAACCCACACGCAAATTGCTTGATATATTCCAGCATACTCGTACGCTGCATACCCGCACACATCTCACCCGCCATTGCTTCCAACGTGTATTGCGATTTAAGCCCACATGCGTACCCCACAGGCGTCTCTACATATCAGTGCTTAAGTGTGTACCAATGCGGTGGATTGGTGTAATTTATATTCATGCCATGTTAACATATTAGGCGAACAAGTCCACATTCGCCCATGGAGCCAGCTCTAAATGTAGCACGAGGAAAAKACTGCTTGCTTACACAYATGAAGGTATATACATATGTATGTATATATATACATGRGTACATATGTACTAATTTGTATTATCAATGAAAACGCCTTATTTCCGAATTCAAGCTGCCATAAAGAGTTAAATAATGGCATGACATTGTTGTTATTAACAAAGAAGTAGCTAAGTATTTGCCACGCGGATATTGCTGGCATTCGACTTTTCCCACACATTTGTGTTCTAATTAACATATACCTTTAATTAAAATAAATACTTACTCCATGAATACARAGTTATTGTGGCCAACTTTGGTTTACTTAGAACAAAATTTAGGTTTTTGTATTTCAGCTGGGCGTGGTCTCGTCAAGGGGTTATATACAGTTAGAATTAAAAAAAAAAAATCTATAATTTTTATTCCATTTTCTTAACGTACATATGTACAATTAGGAATACATGCATACATGCACCAAAATTTGAAAAGGCTTTTCAGCGTGCTTGGAAGTACAAGGCCGAACTCTAAATGCGTTTTTCTCAAAATGATGTTTTCAAAATTGGTGATCAATATTACTCGAAAGCGGCCACAACGGCTAATCTCAATTTCTAACACGAGATTTTGAAATACATTTTTAGTAATTAACCAAAGATTTTTTTCTCACCGAAAAATATATTTTTTTTTTTATAAAATTTTTGAGGATGAAGTTTTGGTCAAAAATCATTTTTTTTTGAGAAATCGCCATTTTATCAAAAAAAAGTTCAATTTGCTTTACTAGATTTAACGCTACTAAGAAATCTGTTTGGTTGCTAATTTCAGAGAATCCAGTTCTGAGGCATGATTGTCACCTCAAAACGTCTTTTTTGAGAGGAGCTGCCGGAGAGCAGCTGTAGTTTGTTATCAAATAATATTTTTACTAATACTAAGTCTTAAAATAYATCTTAAAGAAACCAYAATATGTGTCAGAAAAAATTACGGACAATTTGCTATTTTTTCGGCCTTTTAACTGCATATCATTAGCCGCGTAGAATTTACTGAGCAGCTAGCAAGAGAAACTTCAGTAAAGCAGCTGTGCGRTATGTGACGAAATATTGATGAGTATAGCATTTAGAAGATTTTTTATTTATAGAGATATTTGTATTTTATTTTTTAAATTCCGTCATGAAAATTTGCGTCCACTTTTGAACATTTCTTGAGACAGCGAACGTCACRGTTACTTTTGGTGGGGGGAGGCTTATAARCAGAAGCTGATAAAYCAGTACAGTCTCTTTATTTTATACMTGAAAGTCTGTTATATTATAATTTTGAACAAATTTGCCCATAAAAAWTTTTTGTTCTACCAGTTGTTAATTGATACCGCAACACCTACCGATATTATTGAAATCAATTTACAGTTGAGCAAAATAAACATTTTCTCCGCTAACATTCCCTTCACAAGTAAATAGCTTTCACATAAAAGAATTTGATTTTGATCCATCAGTTTATCTGGCAGTGTTGCCATCTGAMCAATTTTATCGATAATGTGCACTTAAAAAGTTTACGTAAAGAGTTTTGTTTTTTCTGTTACAGTGTACAATATTMAGCTGGAGTTCAGATGCATTGCGTTTTAAGAGACGGAATTTTAAATTAAGAAAAAAAATTGTATCCCATATTTTTATTACTTTAATTAAAAATAATATTTCACTAAACTCTTCTCGAATTTCTCTCTTCTCTAGATTTTGGAGAATTTCTTCGAAAATTGGAAAATTATTTTTTTACTTAGAACCCAAAAGAATTGCTTTGGTTCACAATACAAATTGGTACAGTCGATTGTTGTACAGTATAGAAATATAAATATATAAAAATATAACTCTGATCCTACCAAGGACTGTAAACGCTCGACCTTCCCAAGCGAAATTGCTTCGCTCTATGGACTCTTGAAAAGTTCCAAGAAGGCCCAACGTTTTTGAGGCAAATTTTCTACAACGATGAGGTCCAATTCTGCCTTACCCATTGAGGGTAACAAAGAAAATTTCCGCATTTGGGAAGAAGAGTTCGAACGAGTCCGAAAATTGGACTCAACGGATGGACCATTTTAGACGTAGCCGCGGCCAACATTTGAAAGATATAATCTTCAAAAAATAATTGGCAAAGAATGTTCTTTCGAACGATAAGCAAAATTTCCCATTAAATTTGAAATTTCCGTCTTTTTTTTTTTTTTTTTTTTTTTTTTTTTTTTTTTTTTTTTTTTTTTTTTTTTTTTTTTTTTTTTTTTTTTTGAAATGTATCACCCTTTGGCTTATATTTTAAAGCTTAAAACTGACAGGGAAAAAGCAGACTATTTTTATAAAAATTAAAAATAAAGCCTCATGCAATCGTTTAACAGCGAAGACAGTATTCTTTAATTCCTTCAAGAAGTAATATTTTTAAATATGTAAAATTATGTATATTTTAACTGATTTAATATATATTTTCGCTTTATAACACTGCGACACTCACCTGCATGCCTGTTGGACGCAAATGCTCGTTCACCCAATTGCGAAATGTGTTCGCCTGTATTTCGACCCATAGGTCCTCGTTGCCGCGTATGTTCATGCCCTTGGCGGCGGTGCCTTCGGGGCTGCGCGCCACCAAACCGGCATGGGTGATCTTYTGCGTTTCGGTGCTGCCATCGGTGTTGTGTTTCAGCAGACCGGCGTGTGTCACTTTGGCACCTTTAATATCTTTCACATCCATCCTGCGCGAGGATGACTACACACTGTCACTTAAGCAATTCGTGCACTTATTTCTCTTAATATTCGAATTCTATTTCTTTTTTTTCTCGTTGTTGTTGTGAAAATAGTAGAGCAAAATGTGCGAAATTCAGCGTTTAATACAATTTGCGTTTTGTTTTCATAGTGAACTTCGCACAGTTACGTCTAACGATAATTTAATTTTATGTACTATAAATAAGTACACTAACACACACTCAACAGCACTGACACTCGCCCAGGCACGAGTGCGGGCTTTGTTCTTTTTCAATTTGCCTGTTGGAGAAGATTTATTCGGTAGGCATTCACCTGCTGTGCACTCGCTTATTTGGGCGTTTTGGCAGCTTGCTAACTCTAAGATTCTTTTAATAAATWGCGATTTTGAATATTTCGTTTCGTTAACGCTGAAATTTGAAGAAAGAAAGGATACAATTAACACTAGATAAACACGATTTCAATTTACTCAATAATTATATAATAATATTTGSCAACACTTTTGCCTTTATATGCAGGCTTAAGCCTTTGAATAAAGCTACAAAGATATTTTTTATTTTATTCACAAAAAATTGCCAACTTTTCACGCGTCGAATTGTTGTGTGTGCGCGCTCAGCCACTGCTGCGCTCAGACTGAAACGCGTTTTAAGCCAAGTTCGCCAATTAGTTTTGGTGAATGTTGGAACAAAAATCTATTCAAAAACCGCTCCGCTTGATTCGTTCACCAACACCGGTGCACACTCGACTCAGCTCAACACCAACCCACACAATTTTAGCCTTTCAAGTCGTCCTACTCATTTTTCGTAGCAAGCTTGTACAGCGACTACAACAACAACAACAACAACAACGATAAATCAACAACAGCTTAGTTCGTTACAGACATATTTAGACTTGGCTTGAGAAATCTGCCTCAGAACGTCAACAAATCGCAAAAAACGATGACGTCATGCTCGCTTTTCGAAAATGAAAATGAACAATGTGAGCGCTCACCAACACACAAGCGCAGGCGCACAATGCACACGCTCTCTCACCACGCGCTCACTTCAGTGATCTCCCTGAGTTGTTGCGCTCTTGATCAGTACACACAAAGTGGCTAGTTCCCGCTTTAGCCGGCGATCGGCTGGCTTTTATCTGCTCAATTTGCGCCGTGAGCTTTTTTCTTGCTGCTGCGACTTGACTAACTTGTTTTTRGCTTAGAAATAAAAATTCGTCTGTTCGCTGCTGCGTAGTTGCTGCTGTTGTTGTTAAGCCGAAAAATAATAAAATAGAATTTTGAGTGGACAACTTGATGCGAAATCGGACATCAAAGAGTGCGGGTGAAAAAGCATAAAATAAAGCTATGGCAAAGTAAACAACAGCGAAAAAGCGTCAAAAAGTGCAAGCAGCAATGCTAATCAGTGATCAAAACGGATTACACTGAAGAAAATTTGTTGTAATACACAAGAAAAACGTAATGATTTTTACGAAAATGATAAACTCCTTAGGAAAGGTATTTCAGTTGCACTAGCTACAGAATGAGAACGAGTAGGAGCTTCCCTGCTGTTCACCGCTGGATGGTTGGGCCGCAGGCGAGTTCGGCAAGTGCTGGCTATGCGCCAATCACAAGGTCCATCTGACCCAGCGAAAAATCGTAAGGGGTCTAGTGATCTCATACCAGATAATTATAAGCTGCTTCAAAGAAGGTAAGATAAATCCGTTCAACATTACCTTAGCCTGATCAAGGCTAAGAAAATTTGGATTCCATACTTAAAGACATCCAAATGAAGTTGCAAAACTGAAAATAAAAAAAAACTCAAGATTTCCTATCGGTTGAAAGGAAAGCCCAGGTGAGGGATGGTGCGCTTTCTCACTTTAGTTCGCCTTCATATGGATGATTTTTGGCTACTCAGAGGATACTTGGTCTAAGACCGGAAGTCGTGAGCTGCTTAAGCCATATGTAAAATAATAATTACTGCCCACTCCCAAATGAATGGCGCTAAGAGAACTTTCCTCACTTGCGTAAATTACTTGAAATGAATTCGAAATATGCATTTTTTTCGAATGCGCTTCGAGTGCTTGGTTAACTAGAAAGAAACCTAAAATTTTACACTTTTTGTATTGTGATATTCTTAGTTTAAGACTACAGAAGTTATATGAAGATTTATAGACTCTTCAGATCCAATTAGAGAATTCCTCCATTTCAAGTAAGTAAGAGTAAGTGGTTTATTACGCTTTAATGCGATTAACTGGCCATACTTATTACACACTATTACATAAGCATAACTACAAACTAACTCGTGTTCTATGCGCAATCACAAGTCAATAACTTGTGAATGAAAGCGGTACCGTGAGCAGTTTTTCATTCTTTTTTTTTTGCTGATAACTGCTTAGCCTCAGTCGCCAGTTCATTATGGTCACATACACATACATACCTGTAAAATAACAGAACTACAAAAATAGTCACCTATGGTGTGACAGTTGAGTGAAACCAAATGAAAAATTCCAGAAATTGCTGCCTTCGAGTTGACACCTGCGCGCTTGAGTAACCAGCTGCGCTCAGCTCAGCGTCTCATGCTGAGTTCTACGACAATATCTATGTACTCCTAACACAAGTACGAGTGCGTATGTTTGTTTGTTTGTATGTATTATAAGACTGTAAAGCTTTTCGCATTTGGATTCTCACATCACTACTGGGAAAAGACTGCTCGCTTGTTGTGATGTCATAATTCTGGTATTTAGTTGTTTTGATTTTTAGTAATTTTATGCCAAACCTAATTTTGTTTTATAACTTTGGTTTAGTTTATGACTTAAAACAGAGTTTTCTTAGCACGTATTCGATACATGTGTATATATATATATATACGTGCTGTTTTAAGTCATAAACTAAGTTAAGTGAAAAATTTTCAGTGAGCAAAATTTGCATTCAAAATAAAANNAAACATAGGTAGTGTTTCTAGGACCATCGTAAAGTTCAACAATGTTGTAAAATTACAGCTGTTCAAAAATGAAAGAAAATACTGAAGAAATTCGCTATATTTTGAAAATTATGTTTACAAAAGGGCCAATACCACCCAAGCCGCCAAAAAAATTTGTGAAGAGAGACAATGTTGTATCAGTTTATGTAGCTCAACAATGGTTCGCTCGCTTCCGTTCTGGAAATTGCGATGTGAAAGATGCACTTTGCGCTGATCGACCTATTGACCATTCAAATAGTCGATGAAATTAGGAAAAAGATTAATAAGGACCGTCGGGTAAGCAGCCATGACATCACTAAGGAACTTAACATTCATCAACAATTGGTTTTGAACCATCTGAAAAAGAAGCACGATGTTTTGGTACCAAATGAATTGTCTGTGAAAAATTTAATGGAACGAGTTAACATCTCCGATTTTTGCTGAAACGAAATGAAATCGAACCATTTCTGAAACGAATGGTAACAGGGGACGACAAGTGGATCAAATAGACAATAATGTGCGAAAAAGATCATGGTCCAAGCGTGGTGAAGCTCAACAAATGGTCACAAATTCAGAATTGACGCGTCGAAGGGTAATGCTGAGTGTTTGGTGGGATTGGAAAGGAATCATCCACTATGAGCTACTCCAGTTGATTCTATATTTTACTGTCAACAACTGAAGCAAATAATAAAATAAAAAAACGTCCAGAACTGCTATTGATCAGATCTTCATCTTCATCAGAACAACTATAGACCACACACATCTTTGATGATTTTGGCAAAAACTGGGAGAGTTTGGCTGGGAAGTTTTGATGCATCCACTATATAGCCCCGACCTTGCTCCATCGGACTACCATTTGTTTTGGTCAATGCAGAAATCCCTTAATGGAGTAAAGTTGCCGTTAAGCGAAGCCTGTGAAAACTAATTGTCGCAGTTTTTCTCCGAGAAACTAGAAAGGTTTAACACTGATGGAATAATGTCTCTAACCGAAAAATGACAAAAAGTAGTCGTCCGAAATGGTACATATTTGGTTCATTAAAGTTCATTATAAAAAAAAAAATAAGTTGAAGTTTGATTAGAAATGGGAAAATACTTTTTTGACTACCCTGTATTATTTACTTAATAAAGAACACAATATTATAAGTTACTTATATGCCAAATACTCCACAGAAAGACTTCAAACTTTACAGAATTGTTCCTAAGCAAACAATACCCCTTTATGGATTTATGACAAACTTGAGTTAAGTGAAAAATTTTCAGTGAGCAAAATTTGCATTCAAAATAAAAAAGAGACATATTTAGGCCAACCCTACCAAAAACTCAATCAAAATTCTCCACAAAATCACTTTACAAAAGAAAAGAAAAAAACTTCTTCAATTGAGAAACGAAAATAACTTCGACAAATAACTGAAAACCCATATGGGAAAATACATTAGAAATGTCACAACCACAATTTRTGGTGAGAAAATCCGCTCGCGAACGCTGACAATCAAAAGTAAGCGCCAAAGCAGGTGCGATGCAAGCGAGTTGTCAACAAAAAAATATACGCGCGAACAAAGAAAATGCAACGACACGGACACACCGAGAGCGTGGCAGCGCACGGCTCAATGCTTTTGAGCGAAAAAATTGAAGAATTATTGAAACTGCGACGGCGTAAAAAAGTAAAAACTAATCCGCTTCGGTGCAGATTGCCAAAAAGGTGCACCGCAACTGATGGCTGGCGACATTGTGTGCATGTATGAGTGTGACTTGCTGTGCGAGTGATTGGGTGTGCTGGTTTGAGAGTGTGTTTGTGGCAGTGCTTTGCGTCAGCGTCGTGACAGTTGCAATGCGCAGGAAATCGCTGCCGCCTTTTCCGTTTTGTGTCACTTTAACTGACACAAATACGCTTAGCAACAACAACAACAACAACAACAACAAAGGTAGTGTACACTTCTGCATGCAGGCAGGCAGGCCGCCAGTTGGCTGGTGTATTTTTTAGAATTGTTGTTGCTAGGCGCCCATAACGAGCAAAAACGAAATGCGAATGCAAATAAAACTTGGCATTGCGTAAAATAGCAGCAACAATAACAATCAAACTGACGTTTATCGTTTGAAGTTTAAATGCCAAAAATGAGCGAAAAGAACCGTGAGGCATAGGGAAAAACAATGTTCAACGCAAGAAGCGTACACCGGTTGCAGTTTTTGTACATGTTTGTGTGTGTTTGTTGGTTCGTAWAAATCGCAATTTTAAATGCAACACACACAGGCACAAGCTTACACACACACACACATTTAGAATTACAAAATACGGCGCATAAAAAATATTACGACTTTGGTTCGCGTTGCCGCCAACAGACATCAGCTTCGCAGTATTYGCTTTCATCTGCGCGTTTCCAGCTGTGTGCATGTGTGCGTGGGTGTGAGAGTGTGTGCGTTGGCCAATATCGCCATACCCGTTACATTGTTTTCGAATTCACCATAAACGTGCGTTCGTCACCCGTTCGCCCACGAAAATATTTGCTTGAACGTCATAGCAATTTATTTCGGTGTTGATATTTTTGGTTGTAGCTGTTGTTGCTTTTACAATTTCCACAGTGAGCCATTAGCAATGCATTTTGTGCGAATTTGAKACGCTAGTAGGATATTTAAAGTACGAACAGTCTACGTTGGGGTAGGGAGAAATCTCCGAAGAGTGACAGATATGGTACGAAGGTGTGGAGAACTTGTCCTTACTTTGAGTTCCGAAAGCACTGTTATTGAAAGTTCGGCTTTGCACTGTTTCTCAATCTCCAAAGGTTTCAGGAAGTCACTAATATACCGGAGAGTATGCGTAAATATTCGACACTTTGATSTCCTCAACAAATATATCGTTAGACTTAGTAATTCCTTGTTTAATATAATAGGTTTTGAGATTAATTCTACTATACGGTGCAGTAGTACGATGAACAGGCGTACGGAAATCCACATGCCGAAAGCTGATGAATAAATGCGCTGTGCATAACGCGAGCTTTAARAACAACTCCAACGGCGGCTCTTGATCTCCATAGTACTAAACCTGCCAYCTACAGACCTTTTCGCTGAAAATTGCGCAGCAAAATCGGCGGGACGACTACTGGCTGCAGGAGAATTTACATGTAGAACCTTCRGGCATAGCTCGGTACGTAATGGTGGTTGGGCGAACATGGAAACAGGTGGCAGTCTCCAAAAAATTTGAATGGAAAGTCACTGAAAACGTTTACGATATGATACTCAAATTGCTATAACTTGGATTTTTCAGATTTTTCAAAAAGGTGGCAGCCCTATTAAGGCAGTATTTTTAACTGCGAACTTTGTTATAATTTTTTTCTTTTATTGCTATCGCTGTAGTAATTTCTTTATTTTACTAAAATGTAAAAAATTCTAAATAGGTGGCAACTCTCTAAAAAACTCTGAACGGAAAAATTAATACAACTGCTTCAGTTCGATACTCGAATTACGATAAATTGTTTATCTTATGAAATTGTTGGAATATAAATTATGAACAGGTGGTAACCCCCACCAACGAATATTTTCAACGTTCAACGCTTTAAAGCTCTTCAGTTAAGGTTTATCTCAGATATTTTTGTMTTATCAACTAAAAATTTCAATCGGGGGGATTGGTTTCGATTTGTCAAAAAGATGGCAATCCTACTAAGTCAGTATTTTTAACTGCAAACTTTCTTACCTGTTTTGTTTGTTGCTGTGATTTTAGTAATTCAATTATTTTACTGAAATGTTTTAATAAGATTTTTTAAACGGGTGACTCTCCACAACAAAATTTTGACCGAAAGCTGAATCAAAGTGCTTTAATTTGCTAATCGAATTGTAGTCGTTTGTTTATCCCACGAAATTGACTGAAATATAAATTATAAAAAAAGGTGGTAACCCCACTCAACTAATGTTTTTAACGTTAAGTGCCCTAAAGCTCTTCCGTTTGTTAATCTAAGGTATTTTTTGTATTATCAACTTTTGTAACTTAAAAATTTCAACAGTTGGCAACTCTTTTTAAAATCGTGTAAGAGTAAGAATTTTCAGCATCTAACGGTTTCATACATAATTTAGTTGCGTGTTATTTTCATTACCAGCTTTTGAAATTTGTTGCACAATCTCTGCCAGAGGTGAATGCAATTTTGCATCTCACCACGCTAAAATAAATTATGTTTGCTTTTGGCGGTAATTTTTTCCAGTTTCTCACGTGAAAATTGGGCCGGAAAATTTGGTTGACCTCAACAGCTACCCAAACAGGGACGCATATAAGAGAATGCCAGAGAATTGCTTATCAAAATTTGCCGTGAACTTATTTATTTATTTATAATTATCTTAACCTCGATTGCATGCATCTATTTCGTATATCAAATCAGAAAAATGTAAACCAGGAATTGAATTTCACAGACAAAGCCAGATGCTTCTGCACACGCTCAAACAGATTTAATTTGCTGTAAAATTAGTTTTAGTTTAAGCAAAAAGTATTATAATCGCAGCAAACAAAGACAATACAAGCACACACACACATACGTACATACAAATGTATAGTATAATTATATATGCGCGAGTGTGTTGCGGTGCATTCGATTGTAAAGAAAAATATCATAGTCACAGCTAATCGCATGACTGCATTCGAAAACAATTTCATACACCCATTTGAGCATTTCAACTGATTTTATGAACTCTGTATACTGTTTGTGTTTTTTTTTTGTGTGTTTTATTTGTGCTTTATTATTATTTTTTGTTTGTGATGGCGATTAATGCACGAGTCATTTTCTGATTTTCAACCCGTTTTCCTTCTCCACAGACACACATTCACACCTACTTAGCTACAGAACTGCGCACATATGTATGTACTTGTATATAAATAAATATATATATATATATATATGTATATTGTGTGTAGGTAGTTGCATACAAACCGACGAAACAATGACTAATTGCACGCATTTTAAGTTCAATGCCAATGTCAGCTGAGTTTGGCCCGCAGCCGCTGAGGTGAGTTTAATCGCGCCGAGTTGTGCAGTCATAAAWGTTATTGTGGCTTATAGAGCTACATATATTGGTGTCTGTATGTGTTTGTGTTGTTGTGCTTAGGTGAGTGCGGCCTGTCAATCCTCATGCGACAATGTCACTCATGATCACAAGTCTGCTGAATTGACTTCTCGCAGCAATCGACAAATGACTGCTGGCGTTTAAAAATTATATTAAGAAAAGTGAAATCGGTGCATGAGGAATAATGCACGATGCTGTCTTTTTTAATTCAATAAATGATTATTCTCTAGCTTGAGCGAATTGAGCTAGTCAATGGTACAAGGATTGCTAGCGTATATTTTGCTTTTCGAGTATCGCCTAAGTTAAAGTTAAGAAAAGGGGAGTCAAGTAAAAAATAATGAATAAATTCGCTATATTTTGAAATATTTGTATAAGAAAGGRAAGAACGCCACGCAAGCCAGCAATCAAATTTGTGAAGTTTACTGAGACGATACTGTATCAGGTCATATAAAAAGCATAACAACCRTTCGCTCGCTTCGGTTTTGGAAATTTCGATGTGAAAGATGCACCTCGTTCTGGTCGACCTATCCTTGAAAAAGTCTATGCAATTATGAAAAATATTGACCAGGACCACCACATCGCTAAGGAACTTAATATTCAACACCAAACGGTTTTCAACCATTTAAAAAAGGCTGGCTACATAAAGTAACTCGATATTTGGGTACCACAGAATTGTCTGTGAAAAATTTATTGRACCGAATTAACATCAGCGATTCTTTGAGAGTTTATTGGGATTCGAAAAGAATCATACACTGTGAGCTGCTCCAGCCTCGTTGAACGATTGATTCTACATTTTACTATCAACAACTGATGAAGTTGAAGCAAGCTATCGAAAAAAAAAACGTCAAGACTGATCAACAGAAAGGGCTTCGTCTTCCATCAGTACAACGCTAGACCACATACATCTTTGATGACTCGGCAAAAACTGGGATAGCTTGGCTGGGAAGTTTTGATGCATCCAACATATTGCCCTGACCTTGCGCCATCGGACTACCATTTCTTCGGTCAATGCAGAACTTCTTTAATGGAGTAAAGTTGGYTTCAAGAGAAGTCTGTAAAAATTAGTTGTCGCAGTTTTTCTCCGAGAAACCAGAAAAGTTTTAGACTGACGAAATAATGTGTTTAACTAAAAACTGGTAAAAAGCGTTCGACCAAAATTATACATATTAGGTTCATTAAAGTTCATTATAAATGTAGAAAAAATAAGTTGAAATACGAAAAGACTTTTTCGACTACCAAATATTGTATGTAAACTTTTTACTTGTGAAAGCTATTGTAGTTTCGACGAATAAAAACTTAGCTTTTTATCTTTTTTAGCTTCATTTCCTAATTTTTGGTAAATATTTAAGTAATATTTTTCACAACGCCACGCCCAACTGTCCGTCAACGACGCTCCGGGCTACCGCGTAATTGAAGGTTTCTCTCACCACACCGCCATTAGCTGCTGTAATGCTATTTGTTTTTGTTTATTTGTTGTAAATATTAAGTAATTCTACAATTATTTACTTGTTTCGCCCGCAAAAACGCTTTGCATGTCGCCGCGATAAGCGGATAACCTCACTTTTCGGCGTGTCAGCAGCAACGCTTTGTCTTTTTGACTCACCGTGCGCCACTAAATGCTTAATTTGCTTTGTTAGATAACTACAGACTTGCTTATTTTGTTTAAAATCATTTTGTGAGTTTTTTTATTATGTTTATCTTGTTTTTGCTTGCTTATTTATGATGACATCAGTTTATTTTATGAGTTTTTAACAACATCATTCAGTTGTTGTAGCTGTTTCACTGTCACTGTCACTATCACGTTTTTGATTGGTGTCATCACTCGGTRGAATATATTGTATAATATGGGGTTTAAAAATTGATTTTAAGTGTTGTTCAGCTTGGAATGTTAGCATGAAATGGAGGGAGGAGAATTATATGAGCTGTAATTTKAAGTAGCGCATATTTTCACTTTTATGGTAAACCGCCTGAAAAGAAACTTAAATTTATTTTGAAATTATGTTTATGGTGTTGAAAAAGCTAGCAGCTCTGGCTAAAAGTTCTGTGGACTTCTCATAACTGAAATGGATTTTTCTAGATTAGAAATTTTCACCTATATTCTTTTAGTATCATCCCAAATGCCTGAGCTCCTTCGAGCTAAATGTTGCCTTCCATGCTTGGAGGTATATAAGACTTTAATAATACAGAAACAATATTTGCTGTAAATCTGAAAACTTAACAAATTTCTAATTAGGACTATGCTGAAATAGACTGGGCAATAAATTAGAGAGAAACTACCAGTTGAATTCCAAAATGTGAATAAATATATGTGCACCCAAATCTATTACGCTTGCTGTAAAGTATGTGTGCAATCGACAAAAGGATATATGTGTTTGTGTCTCATCGCGTGTGTCACACATGTGCCAGAAAAACAGTTACTTAATTATCAGAGGTAGAGTTAACAGCAGTTGCCTCATGCACTGCATTCTAATTGAAACGTTCACAATGGAGACAGCTGCTAAGCCCACAAACAAGCGATAAGCTTACACGCGCGCTTCTAATTGCAGTCAAAWGAATGCGTTACATAATACACTCACTTGGCAATGATGTGCTTGTAGGGTAGCAAGTAGAAAAGACGAATGGAAACAAAATGCCAGAGAGCTACCTGTTGCGATTTTGTGTCTTAAGTCTTCTGTTTGCGCTGCCATGCATGGCATAATTACCAACTCAGCAWATATTTACGTATGTGTCAGCATATGTGCGCATTCTATGATGAACTCGGCAGCGACTGTCTACTATAACAGTACTTTCAGCGTAACTACGACACAACAACAACAGCAAATATGTTTATACGTTCCATTGCGCCGCCTGCTGTCTAAGGTAAGAGGCATGAATAAGCATGTGAATGGAGCAGTGGTAGACGAAGAGGAAGACACTGCGCAACATTTTCATTTATGAAATTCTAAGTTTCGTCTGCCACAGCCAACACTCCAGCGCCGCATTTGGCACACATAACTGACAAATTCGTCGTCGGATTAGCAACGCAAAAGCAAGCTCCATTGAAATTCACGATTCATCTGTGAAATTCGGTCAACGCTTTCCCAGAATTTCGGCTGCTAAGCTAATGAGCAGATGTGGCTGCCTGAAATTTTAGTTTTACGATTTAATTATAACGTAAAAAGGTAAAACCAGAATAGCAGCTAATCAAAAGTATTTGCTGTTATTGSCTGGAAACAAGTTGATAAATCGATTCCTAATCAATTATGAATTTAGAAGTGACGGTGATGCAGCAGGGTGGGATAATATTAGTGGCAGGTTTGATAAAGTGGATGTAGGGAAAGCTTGGATGTAGCAAAAACGATGCAGCTGTGAGTGGAGACGAGCAAAGCAGATACCTATTTAGTAAAGTTAAGGCCTTCTCAAGCAAAGCAGTTTTTTGTTTAATAAGTTGAAGCCCTTTTCAAGATTTTTTTAGTCGTTTGGGGAATATTTTCYTYTATTAATATTTATAAAAACAAGAAGCTAGCTAATTATAATAATTGATAAACGTATTTTATTAAAGTCTACTTGGAGTCTACCAGTTGGGACTCTTTCGTAAGTATAGAATTTATATGTTGCATCGCATTCAAGTCAACTTGAAAAGGTCGATATTTCACTTGGCGGCATACAAACCAGTAAAATCGTTTAAGAGTAAGACGAGGCAATAGTTTATTATCCCTGAATATAAAGGTGCTATCTTAATGAAATTGTGGACGAGAAACATAAGCGATCAACTGCACAGGTTCTCAATCGACAACCAGGCCCAGATACAGTTAAAACAACTCGGATTTAGTAACTCCTATAAACACCTTTAATAAACCCTTAATAAATACATGAAGGCATTGACTTGGTGAGGTGCAAATCCATATCAAGAAAAATTAATAGAAAAATTCAACATTGCTACGTACTTCTGAAAAAAGTTTCACGCTGAACTGAACGCATGTCGAACAAAACTATACWCACAGTTTACTACTTTCATAGCACGCTTAACAAAATCAGAAAACTTAACCTGTCATCGGTTCGCAGCCAAAGGAGGAGCCTCTGCTGGGTCTTTTTAGCCAGGTTGTTTGACAAAAAACAATCCTCAAGTCGATTTACGATTACTTAGGAAGGAAAAAATATCTTTTCAAGGTTTTGATCGGTCAGTTTGGAACACAGCTATGAGTATATGCTATGGTGTTCCAATTTGAACAAGTTGTTCGGATATTGTAGCGCTATCTGAAATAATAATCAATGTTATTTATTTCGTAGAGATATCTTATCGATTCAAAAAAATTCCCAAACAAAGACTTATCTTTGTTTGATCAGCTATATTCTATAATGAATAGTTATCATCTGTTTCGACAGTTTTTGGAAGAGAAAAGAGTATTTGTATACTTTCAGACCAATATCTCACAAACCACGATACTAACGAAAAATAACTTTGCAAGTAACGATATACTTTATAGGGTGCCTATAATGCCAAGATTGTAGTTATTTTCCACAAATACATATGCTATATCCACTTCGAGTAAACTTTTGCACAACCTATTATCTCGAAACTTATCGTGAGCCTCAAAAGTATTTGTGTGATCCACACAAGCCTTTTTACATAAATCCTAATATTGTATTACGAATACTGAGACTTTTCATTTCTGATAGATAAAATGTCCAACAGAAATTACCGGTCCAACTTTTTATTTGTAGTCTGCTTTTTACGGGCTTATTCTTACTATAATAGCATATGTCCCCTTCCGGCTAAAAAACACATAACAACAAAACTAAATATCTCTAAATATCTTATTCAAATTAGAACCAGAAGGAAAGAGAAATAAAAAATATTTACCAAAATTTATGCCACAACAGAACTTTATGGCCTTTACAAGTGAAAGTGTTCTCCAGCAAATGCTTATCGCATTCAATCTCGCTCCACTAAGCTTAATTCCTATTTTACACACACATCTGTGTGTATTTGTTGCTAAATAAATGTTTTTAATTCAGTTCGGATTTCGCTTTTCGTGACATATGTGTGTTTGCAGATTCGCTTCATGAATTCAATAACAGATTGAAAACAGAAATGCCAACAAAAACACAAACAACAAAAATATGTTAACACAAAAATGGGGAAACTCGTTCGGGCAGCGAAGGAAATGCGCAAAGCTGAAAAATGAGCAAATTCACAACAGCAAATAGTAGTGTTGGCAACAATAACAATAGCAAAAGCAGTTGTGTAGCGAACGAAGTGGTCAAAAAGCAACCACGCAAACACAGCGTTAATCAACAGCATTCCAAAAATACACTTTTATTTATCGGTGTTGTGTGAGTGGCGGCGGTGGCGGTGGCACGCAAAGCGCAACACACGAGCTTAATGCCCGAACGAGGCTTTCAACGTGTGAGCGCCGAAATAAAAAGTAAAAAGGTTTCAAGTGATTACCACATGAAGTAATTGCAGAAATAGAGRCAAGCGAATATTTTAAAAATTTAATAGAAAGGTGTCGAGAAGCACGGCGCTTATATTACAAAAAATCTGGCTTGTTTACCAAATCTATGATGAAATGAATTTATTGAAACACAAGCCAGTGAATATTCTTGGCGAAAAATATTCGATAATCATTTCTTATTATGCGCTGTTCCCCAGCAGCGGGGAGACGTGAAAAGCTAACGCACTGCTCGCCGAAAAATCACGCCAAAATTGGTTGTCTGCGCGCGTGTGAGTGAGTTGTTTTGACATGTTCAACGCCACCACCGCCAACGCCAAAAACGACGCAGTTGGTATTTTTGCAAGTGGATGGCGGATTGTTGAGTGTTTGGTATACATACAGGTCTCTTTAGATGTATTTATATATATAAATAAACAATATATATATATTTATATGTACAAACGCATATATATATTATATATATGTGGTACGTTCAGTAGGTGTAGGCGTTGTTGTTGACACATTTCATTGACTTTTGCACCCGCTGGCATGCTGTCTCTTATACACATCTAGATGTGTATAAGAGACAGGTATACATACAGGTCTCTTTAGATGTATTTATATATATAAATAAACAATATATATATATTTATATGTACAAACGCATATATATATTATATATATGTGGTACGTTCAGTAGGTGTAGGCGTTGTTGTTGACACATTTCATTGACTTTTGCACCCGCTGGCATGTGGGCAGATTTACCCAAAAGTTTAATTGCTTTTTTTAGCAACCAGTGTCGCAATCAAATGTAAAAATTTCAAAAATAAATATGTCACATACGAAATTTCTAAAAAAAGAATATTACAAACTATTGTTTCAGTGATGGCTTGCAATAATCCGCCCACATTGAACTGAAACATCTTTCCAATGAAGCAGAAGCAATAAATACAATAAAGTATTCAATTCGAAATTGAAGCAGAGTTCGTTGAAGTGAATTTCGGCATAACATTTAAAATTATATTGGTTTATAGTTAAAATTAAGGGAAATCTTTTGAGAGAATCATCAGCTATCGATAATTTGAATAATATTTCTTAAAAGTAGGTAAAGCGTAACCAAATTCACAATAAACCAAGTATTTCTTGTGTATAAGTTAAGCTGATCATTTTTGTAGAGGTCCAATTTTCTACAAAATTATGAGTTTTGCTGTTTAAAATATTTTTTTTTTTAATTGAGTTATAAAATTTCTAAGAAAAATAAATTGTCTTAAAATAATCAAACTTTAACCCTTCAAATCTTTTTAAACGGATAGGTTTATGAAAAAACCAAGAAAACGATTTTGGGGAGCATTCCATTTTCTAGGAAATTTGTGCAATGAGATATTTTTTGAAGTAGCTGGAAGCGAGATATGCATTTTTCTCCGTTACTATTAAGAACTCATACTTTTCGAAGAACCTATTTTTCAACTTTCAAGCAAAAAAACAAAAAAAAATGATTTTTTAGCCACCTTACCATATAACCTATATAACTTTAAAGAGTTGCAACCGCTTTTCGAACTTATAACTATGTATACCTTGACGAAAAGAATAATTGGATTTCACTTTGAGCTCCTTTTAGAAGATTAAAATGGTTTAGAAAAGTTATAAAGACAATAGAAGTTAAAATAATATACATTGTGACAAAAATACCCCCGAAAATTGTAATTAAAATCCCCGGGTATTCCAAAAACAAAAAACATATATCTTTTAAGCAGCTACTTAAGTCGGTACACCTCAGTAGTACCTTGAGATTTTTGCAATGGATAAAAATGTCGACAAAGAATTTGTCTCAAGTTTAGTATTTCGAACCAAATTTCGTATCCGAAATCGTTGCGAATGTTGGAAAAGGTTTACGGTGATTCAGTGTTATCAGAAACACAATCCTACGGCTCTCCTTGAAAGACGATCGGGAAACCCTTGAAGACATGCTTCGTTCTGGATGGTCTTTGACCTCTTCAATGCAAGTGTAGAGAAATGGCAAAAGACACCTCGAAATCTCGAAATCTCTCGCCGTACTGACAAAGCTGATTTATTATTATTTTTAAATGAGTGCGATTGTGACCGAATTTAAAACCAAAAACGCAAACAACACATTCAGTCATAAAGAAACTGTATTTTTGTCCAGAGGCTTCTATGTTTGCATGAGGTTAATGTCAGACATGTACTTCTTCCTCTATTACTAAAATATCACATGGTATATTGGTAATAATGTTAGACAATATATTATAGGTCAAACTGGCAATAAGAATACATTTACTGAAACAATAGTAAACGGTATTTTTGCCGGATATACAATAAATTAGAACGTTCTTGAGGCAGCGTTGAAGATTTTCGATGATTTTTTTGGTGCTTGAGTTACCCCGAAGTGTAGAATTTTTCAGAAAAAACGATTTTTTTGAAAAGCCAGCATGTTCGGTATGTGTAGGTATATCTTAATATAAATGGATTTAGTATATATTTTTTATATTATTTATATTTATTTTTTTTTTAATTTCAGATAATTTTAAGCAGAAAAGCCAGATACTTTTGTTCGGAGGTCCTCAAGAAAATCGGTTACGAGATCAAGAAAATATTTTTAATTTCAAATTGAACCGCTGATTATTGTGGCTATTAATTTCTATACAAGAACATATTTTTTGGCAATTTTTATTTATCAAATAAAATGTATTTTCCCAAAATTTTCAGTAAATAAAAATTATTTCTGCTGCATATTTTACGTACATTAGACTTCCTGCAAGCCTCCTTAGTAAGCACAATATGATGAGAGATTTAAAGCTAATAGTATTAATAATATAACTCTTAGAAATATTTTCTCCCTTTCATCTTGAGCCCAACAACATATAACATATCAAATGTATCTCTTTATAATCTTAAACGCTCTCTAAAAAATTAGCAAATAAAAAACAACAAAAAAAGAAAAACCAAGGCCACGGCAAACGCCAACTGGTTGCAAAAAGCATGGACCAGCTGATTCCGCCAGCTTTGTTTTCGAACATCAAGATAAAAGCGCACGCGGCTGTAATGATCAAACGCAACAGTAAAAATCAGTATGGAAAAGCAAATAAACATAATTGAGCGTTGGCAATGAAAAATAAGAAAAAAAAAAACATAAAAGCCAGTAAATACAAAAATGAGAAATATTTATGCCGTCGCGCAAAAGCCGAAAAATAATTGCAAATGCTGAAAGCCATTAATGAAAAGTAAAAACTAAGGTGACCAAAGTCATTGCTGTTAATAAAAGTGAAGTGCACTGATAACAATAACAACACGCTACTATCGCCAACAATCTAACTACCTTGAGGTCTGCAACTGAGAGCAAACCGGCAGCGTTGGTGTTGGGCGAGTGTGCAGCACACTTCCTTGTTGGCAACAGCAGGCCAATTCGCTGACAAAGAACGATCGTTTGCGTATGTATACACACTCATATTTACTTAAGTATGTGTGTGTACACACCTCAACCGAGAAGTGTAAAACAATGGCAGTACTAATTACTTTGCAGCGCATTATGTAATTAACTGCAGCGGAGAGTAGAAATAAAAACACGATGAACAGATTACATAGAAGTTGTGGTAGTCGAAGTTAAAAAATTACATTTTGAGATGTGAAATATTTACTATCAATATTTATACCAATATTTTTCCTCAATGAAAATAATACAAACAAGTATTTATTACAAGTATTTTTCTTAAACTGAATTTTTTCCGATTTTAAATGCATTTCAAGCAAAATCATGATTTAGTTGTGGCAATTTTCGAATACTTGTGCTCATAGAAATTATATCTCAATCGCTGATTACTGCAAACAATTAACTAAAGATAGCTAACAAGCAATCTTTGCTTTATGGACATAGAAATTTAACTCTAAGTTTGGTGGTTAAAATTGTTAAYTTACAATTGGTGGCCTCTTACAAAAAAATTACTTGATTATTGGTATGTTAGTTACATACAATTTTAATCTTTTAGTAATAAAACTATAAAAGTCTAAAAGTTAGTAATCTGATTCCCAATCATAAGTTTTCAGCTTAACACTGTATTTTATATTTCGAGCCAGAGAAAGTAACCTCAAGCTGCTTTTTCAGATAGTTTTACTATTGGCATCCTTAAATATACAATGATTGATATATGCCCAGAAAAAAAATTTTTTTTTTAGTTTTTAAGTTTAACCATTCAAGAGTATGTTTAAGGAATTGTCTCCGTGGGAAATTTTCGAATTTTTTTTTTTGATATCTTCTTATTATTAATACGAAAAACGGTCGAAAAATTCAAAATTCAATTATTTTAAAAAATTTGAGTATTTTGCTTGCCCGGTCTTTTATGATCTAGGCTATGAAAAAACTTACGCGAATCAAAATAATTAATTACAAAATTGAATATCAGAAATAATATGTTCTCATGAAATGCTGCATGCCGAAGAATTAAGCAACGAACTCGATATATTTATATCATGCGAGAAAATTGTCTAATGACACAAATCAAAATGCTGAGAATTTGACTGCTTGATTATCGGSTCTTCTGGAAATGAAAAGAATTCTGAAAAAATAAGCACTTTGTGCGGATCATACCTTTTTGATGATATTAAAGTTAAGCTTTAATTGAGGATAAATTTTGGCGAGCATTTTAAATTTTTTTGATTTCAACCACAGTGTAAATGTCTGTCAAAAATTTTAAATTGTATTTACTATATATCCTCAACAGGTTATCATAAGTTAAAAACGATGCTTTTAACACCRAAAAGGCAACCCTGTARTATATGTATTGGATAGTCGAAAAAGTCTTTTCGTATTTTGTCAATAGATGTCGTTGTTTTATCGTTGATAAAGTCGCTGAA
>NW_017535753.1:114534-119090 GCF_001853355.1 Bactrocera latifrons | reverse complement strand
AACTCTAGACCACACATATCTTTGATGATTTAGGCAAAAAATGGGAGAGCTTGCCTGAGAAGTTTTGATGCATCCACCGTAAAGCCCTGACCTTGCTCCATCGGACTACCATTTGTTTCGGTCAATACAGAACTCCCTTAATGGCGGAAAGTTGGTTTCAAAAGAAGCCTGTGAAAATTTCTTATGGCATTTTTTTGCCGAGAAACCAGAAAAGTTTTACATATTGCTGGAATAATGTCTGTAGCGGAGAAATGGCAAAAAGTGGTCAAGCAAAATGGTACATATTTGGTTGATTAAAGTTCATTACAAAAAAAAAATGTTTATATTTCGTTATAAACGCGTAAATATTTTTCCACTAACCAATACATAAGTTGTCAGGGTGACGAGTTTCGTTGATTTGGCCCTGTCCGTCTTTGCGTTCGTCTGTATATGCGCTACCTGGTCTCTAAGTTTTTGAGATATTGATCTAACACTTTGCACACGTTCTTTTTTTACCAAGAGGTTGCTCAGTTTTCGAAACAGCCGATATCGGACAATGATTGCATAAGGCTTACATACAAACTGAACGATTTGAATCAAATGCTTGTATGGAAAGCTTTTTATTGGACGAGATATCTTCATACAATTTGATAATGATTGTAACAAAATTTCAGTCACGAAGCGGAAAAGATATTATTAAATCATCCTTCGACTATACCATAATATGACTCGAAAAGTTGTTGCTTGAAGACATGTCATAAACCAAGAGCCCAAGCTTATAAGCAGACCCTGAAAAACAATCATTGCCTCACATACAAATTTACAWGTGGCAAATAGATCAATGCATTTCGACAAACGATAAGTTATYTTGTTGGTTTAATTTGATCAGAAAATGCACGAAGCAGACCAGTCCATTGTTTCCGTTAGTGTAAAAATCAAAAGSAATAAACTTAAAACCGATGATCGGCAAAAAGATGGAATTTCAATAAAACCATAAAACGTGGGAACTGTGGATCAAAGACAAGCGGCAAATAAAACATGCAACAAAGTAGGAGGAAGCAAATAATAAACAAACGAGAAAGAAGCAAAAGCAGAAAATAATTACAGTACAAAATCTCAAAGAAAAACACAAAAAATATAAAAACAAAAAAGCAATAAAACAGCAAAAACAATAGCACAGAATGGGCAACAAATGTGGATAAGATAAAAGCGGCACCTGCGAGCGCACGTTAATTACAGCCCAAATGAAGTGGCATGTAGCGAAGTTGACTGGCGACGACGTTGCGGTACTTGGCGCTCAAGTATGCTGAGATTGAAAACAACACAAAAAACAACGAAATAGTACAAAAAAGCAAGAAACGCCATCAAAAGAGTATCGAGTGAGTTACAGTGCTTACAGTGGAGTGTTGTGTGCGTGTGGAGCGCGCTTGTGGCAAGTGCCCTACAAKCGCACAATGGACAAATGTGCTGGTGCGGCAAGCCGACTGTGAGTAATGAATTGCAGCGCACAACAAGTTGAGCGGGCGGCGCGTTGCAACGGAGCGGGCGAGGCGAAGCGAACAAGTAGCTCGCGAGACAGCGTTGACTATACACATACATATATAAAATAACAATAAAGGCAAAAGMAAGTAGCAAAACCCGGCCGAATTTCTGTTGTTGTTATACACGCTTAGCGGTAGTTTGAGTAGCTATTTTTTTAATTTTTCAAATATATTTTTATATATTTGACACAAATTGTTGCATTTCACCGCTTTTTGCAACGGAACAAATCTATTTTTAGCACTTTTGGCGATTATTTTGTCARCGTTTTGTATTACTTCTATTGCACACTTGTTGTAGTTGTTGGCTTTTGTTTTTTTTTACGATGCAAATTTTTAAGGAAAGCGACTGCTCCGTAGCACTTGTGACGAGCTTCAGACACGATCGGCAACTGTTGGTCGGTTTCAGTGGTAGACTTAAAATGGGCCGTGGTTAAGCTAAGCTTTCGAGGAGCTTTCAGTTTCATGCACTTCCATTTGGAAATGATATGCTTTGAGAAAGCTCATTGGAATTGTGTGACGTTATAGTCGCTTGGTTGGATGTCAAAGTCGACGCAGGCAGTGGGGCGCTTGTGGCTTAAGTCTTTTGTTTACCTTTACTCACTTGCAGCGGCAGCTTATCTGTAGGTAAATATTTACATATCGCTTATTTTGTTGGTTGATTTTTGTATTGATCAGTTTAGAGTATTGAAAGATAAGAGAAAATGGACGAAGGAAGTGAATKTAGATAAGTATATCCACTTTTTGGAGTAACACCAAGGAAAATAGTGAATTAATGATCAGGAAAACAAAAAATCAAATTTGAAAAAAATTTTTTCCGAGTTTATTTATTTAAAAGATTCTCATCTATTAAAATATTCAATTAAATTCCAATATTGCAAAGTGAAAAAAAAATCAAAAGTTTTGAGAAATGAACTCCGAGTATATTAAGCAATAGAGTTGCCACCTAATTAATATTTTACATAACATCTAAAAACAAAAATTCTTTCTGAAGGTCTTTCGGCAAGTATCTTAGAGGTTTTTGATTTAAATTGTTTTTGAATAGAGTTGCCACCTCGCGACAAAGGTAAAAAATAAARTAATTATATAATATATAATAAAAAATAATTATTAAATCAAAACTGGAGAATATGAAAGCCTACCGGCAGGCATTTTATGGGTCKTTAATTTAACATTTTTTTTAATACAGCTGCCATCGCTCGACAAAATTAAAATTTAGAATAATGCTACAAAAAGGATGTCAGAATTATGGTGTTAAAGTAAAAAGAGGTCTTTAATTTAAAATAAAGTTTTTGCTTAAATAGAGTTGCCTCCTCTCGACAAAATAAAAAGTAGAAAAATGCTACAGAAAGGCTGTCAGAAATAAGGGTTAATGTCAAAATAAGTTTATAATTTAATAATATATATTTTTAATAGAGTTGCCACCACTTGAGAAAATTAAAATTTAGAATAATGCTACAGAAAGGCYTTCAGCACAACTTAAAGCATAACTTTCAGAAGATATTTACAGAATATTTGATCATCAATTATTAAAAATTTATTTTAGAACATGGTTGCCACCTAACAAAATTCGAGGAACGAAAAATACTGCAAAATTTACCTATATAAATATTTGCTATATAAAAGTCTTTAGTTCTTACTGCTACAGTTGCCTCCTATGGCGGACAGCTTTTTCTATACTTCCAAATTTAATATTCCACCCACCAGAAAGCGAAATAATCGATAATTTTTTATGAATTATTAAATATTTATTTTTATTAAATTTTTAGTTTTATTCAGTTTACACGTTTGACTGGTTTTTTGAATTTGTTTTTTTTTTTCAGTATTTACTTAAATGTCGTACATTTACATTTTCAAATAGTAGTTTTTACTCTTTAGTTTTATTTTACTAAGATTTGCATTGTATTTCATAGAAATTACAATKTATAATTTTTTTTTTTTTTTGTGGAATTTGTTTGCATTCATAATTCCAAGCAACAATCTCTCTCTCTGTACTGCTTTGCAATGCAAATTTCAATTTTAGAATAATCAACATTCCATAATAAATAAAAAGATGAGATGAAAATCTGGTGTTAAAAATATATACTATATGTCTATAGCGAAGCGAACAATACATTTGTGATGCATAATTATCAAAATATGGAGTGAGTACTTTTTGTATCTGTAAATTTTCTTGTGCCATAGATATAGTGCTTACAGCTTTTACAACGAACTGTCGCTGACTCTAAGAACTCCGAGCCACTCTAGGCAATTGTAKCTTTACTTTCAAGTAGTTTTAATAGCATCTTGCGTGCTTTGTTTAAATTACAATCCACATTTTGCTGCCTAACTATGGCTATGAACTTTTTTTACTATTTAAAAAAATTTTTGTTTAAAAAAGAAAAAAATATTTACAATAGAAAATTGCTCACGGAGAGCAAAATATTGGTTAGTACTGAATTAATTGTGCTAATTGATATTATTTTTATTTTTTTTAAATTTAATTTATTTTATTTGCAAAAAGACTTGAATTCTCATTGTATAATAATTAACATAATTAGTTTGATGGTTAGCTATTTTTAATAAATATTTGACTCAGAAACACTTATAATAAATTCGACATTTTCGAAAAGGAAACTAGTAACAAATATCAGAAATTTTATCTAGATTGCGTCAACGTTAACAAATACAAATATCTAATTATTTTTAGTTAATATGCTTGGCAAAAACTTAACTATTTATATACAATAATATTTATTTTAAGTAATTTAMAATTACAAAATTAGAGGTTATTGTACATTATTTGGAAGTTGAAAAATTAATAAAAATATTTAAAATGAAATACAAATACAAATTATGTATTAAGTGTTCTGAAAATGCTTAATTTAATTTAATCAAAAATATTAAAATTTATTCTAGTTTGGAATAAATATATTGCTTTTTAATCTACGAGTTTAATTCAATTTAAGTTTTAAAATTTTTTGCTAATATATTATATATGCCTTTAAAAAAAGGAATACAAAACGAGTTAAAATTTTTTTGGAAAATTATTGTGAGTTT
>NW_017535753.1:87394-113576 GCF_001853355.1 Bactrocera latifrons | reverse complement strand
ACACCTTACCAACTTCCACTTGCCTTTCTACCAAATTCAATGATTTTTGTTTTTGTAATTTCAGCGATAAATTTAAATTTGACGTATCACCTAAATTTAAACTGCTACTTATGTGCTAATTAATTAGATTTTCATTGAGTTTTTGTAAACTAATTATTTTCCACTAGTTTTGCTTTCGCATTCCTTGTTTGGTAGTTCATTATTTGTTTGTTGGCTTGCTTTAAATTTAATATTAATTGCTAAACTCATTTACCTATTTTGAAAATRCCGTAATTTTTTATTATAATTTCATTAATTTTTGGGTTGTTTTTAGTTTTTTTGCATTTGTATTTACTTTTATTTTTATTAATTTTAATTTGTCTGCACTAGGTTTTTTATTGTTTAGTAATTTTTAAAATTTTACAAACTTTCATACACACATTACATACAATGACAACAAAACAACAAAATACGCTTGACTCACATTAGCAACTGCTGCTTGATACCGTTATTGATCATTAATTTTTGWTCATACACAGTTATCTATATATTTATGTAGTTTGTAGACAAGTCATTGGAATTATTGGTACATATTAACTGCTATGCTTTAAAACTACACAAATTAATTACTTTTCATTAGCGCTTTTTTCGGCTCATTAGTTCTGGTGATTTCTGCTATTACATTTTTTTTTTCATTTATTTTATGCAAATTTTGGTCATTTAGTGAATATCTCTTGGTTATACTGACGTTGACGCTGAAAAGCTTTGATTTCCATTCTTTCTGACTTTTTTGGAATTATTATTAATAATAATGGTTTTAGTTTTAATTTTCACAACGCCGCTAATTTTCTATAATTTATTTTTATTTTTTTTTTATAATTATTATTTTATTTTTATTTTTTTTTATTTCTCTGTTTGTTTACTCATTTGTTTGGCAGTTCTTTTCCAATAGTACAAATTTGTTTAGTTATTTCATTGATTTTTCTTTTTATAATTTTTTCTTCTTCTTACCTAATTAATTTCAAGTATTTTATTTATTTAAAGTAAATCGTTTCCAATATACACATGACAATTATTATTAATAAGTTTATGTTTTATTGAATCGTAATTATGTTAATTTCGTTTGATGAACGTATGTAAATGTKTATGTATGTAAGTGAATGTTGTTCTAATGCGTTTTCTTGAATAACTGTAAACCTTTTTCGAGTATAACTTATTTTTTGATTATTCAATTCTTAACTACATACATTTTACAAGTATTTATAATAGATTACTCAAGAATTTGTCTTACCATAACTACGACACTTACGTACTAAAATTGTATATATATTTTACAGTGTTGATTTTTGTTTGAATATGCCCTAAGTCTCTATTATTTTTATCGAGCTATTTCATTTAGATTATAATTACAAAGCACAATAGTGCATTTGGGCGCCATTACATGCCACGCCCTACTCACACGCTTTCACTTGTACTTGTACCGTTATGTATATATATATACTAAGCTGTGGTAGTGTGTGTTCAAGAGCTAAATGTTCGTCCAATTAGAAAAAATCTAAGATGATTATAATATATTTACAGCAAATTGTAATGATTAACTATTATTTACAAAGTGTATGGCGTCATCAATTATGAGCAATTCTAACGGTGTTTGAGTGACTGTTGGCGGTGATATATTATTTGAGAGGTTACTGCGCGGGTGTGTGGTGTGACTATCGTCGGTACTCGGATTGTGCCGATTACACCGCGAAAACTGTTTTTTATGGCAGTGTTAGATCACGTTCGGGAGCATGTTGGGGTTTGTATGACGTAAATCTGGAAATTTACTGTGAAAGTGTTGCCACAAACATGTTTTGAGACAACAACTGGTGTAATTTGATTTTTTAAGGTATTGAGTGCAATATTTTGAACTGGGAATGCAAGAGTTTAATATATTATTCTGAATATTCCTCATAAGAACAAAATCAGAAATGTCCAATTGTCACCATGTGGACTTTATAGTGTTTGAGTAAGAGTTGGAAACTAAGACGAATTTGATCACTTAGAACAGGACTAGAATTCAGGAATCCGGTATTTGAACTTTGTTTCTTTGTTGCTGCTAACCAGGATTTCAAGAGTAAAGTAAATTCCTTGAGCTTATGATCCAAGCGAGTATTGAAGCATATGTTTTGCGTATTGATTTCGAATGAACATGAATAGATTTCAGGTATCAAGTTTTCAAACTTTTTTTCTTAGTTTTTGCTAAACAGCATTTTAAAAAGAATTTAAATTGTGAAATACCTCTTTGAGCTTACAATGCAAGAGAGTTCTGAAGCATGTCTTTGAAGCGTGTTTGACTTCGTAGATACTTAGCAATGATTTTCAAAGGGCACATTTAGTATGAAGTTTAAAAGAAATTTTTTTTTTCATATTTCCTTAGCTCATAGCTGTGAAAATTACAATCTGAAAATTTGCATCGATATCTCATATAGTTTTTGAGTTACAGTATCGTAATTTATAACCGCTTGATTTAATTAGCTTTATCAGTATATCTGTAACGTATTTTTTGCGTAATAACTAGTAGGCTCTGAAGTTTCTGTAGTGATTACTCCGAGACAAATGATCCGATCGCTATCAACTTCGTGCACAWTTTATATAAAGTTCTTCATACAATGACCTACCAGTTTTTTGGTCTGATTAAAAATCGCCCGTTCCAAAATATGTATAAAAACGCCTTTGAAATTTCAAAACAAATGGAACTGCATTGTTATTTTTTATTCCCAACCATCGGTTGTTTATGCTGTCACATTAACTAGGTGTGAATCATAATCGAAACAGAGTTAGATGTGAACTAGATATATATCCATAACGAAAAGCACTAAGGGTAGGGGCTTATGAAAGAATCTCAGCAAATTTCTAGGTTTTATGTACGAGGTGTGTTCAAAAAGTATCGCGAATTTTGTGTTTTTTCAAAATTATTTATTTATTCATGAATATCTATTTTGCCCCCTTCAAAGTAATCGCCATGAGATATTATACACTTGTGCCAACGGTTTTTCCAATCTTCGAAGCACTTCAAAAAATCATTTATTTATTTATCTTCTTCAGATCCTCCTTCGATGCCGTCTTTATCTCGTCAAGAGAAGCGTAACGTCGTCCTTTCATGGGCCTCTTCAGGGAACAAGAAAAAGTCACAGAGGGCCAGATCTGGGGAATACGGTGGCTGCGGTATCATTAGTGTGTTGTTTTTGGCCAAAAAGTCGCGCACAAGCAACGATGTGTGAGCAGGGGCGTTATCGTGGTGCAAAAGCCAATTTTGTACCACGGATAAACGTTGCTTCGGTCCAAGGTAGCTTCTCCGTATGCCACAGTCAACATTCGGAATGCATCCGCGCACTTAATTTCGTTTTTTGAGCCATTTTTTTGTACCCGCGAAAATTCAAAATTCGCGATACTTTTTGAACATACCTCGTATGCTTGAAGTAAATTCAAATTTTTACAGGCAGACTGGTTGTAGGACCATTATAGATGCTGTGGGCAATCTGAGACTGAAAAGTCCAGAAATCTTTCTAACAAATATGAGTTCAAATCTCTAGTCCGCTCTTCTAATATTCAAAAACATTTTCGCACCATAACTGGACAGCAAGAAACAGCATTTTAATCGACGTGAATTCATATTGCTAGGGTTCCCATATGCGATTGAATTCATCCTGAAATTGAACTAAGTAGTAATCTAGCGAGAGAAAAATCCGTGGAATGTTCAATATTTCGCAACAATTTTTATGAATCAAAGGGTATGTATGTGTGCGGTTATGTGCGTGATTGGCTTCTGTGGTACCTTACTCTAATACATACAAAAACTATTTGGCAGCTACCTGGGATGTACACGAATTGCATTTATAGAATATGCTGACGGTAAAGCTACGATTCTCACCTGTACATTGAAAAGAAATTACATCTAATATTTCTAAGCCTACAAACCAAAGCATCTGGGCATACACCGTGTACTTTCGCCTGCGTATGTATGACTCGCTGTAAAGCGCTAATCGGTTTGGCGGAAATTCTCAAATCGATGAAAGCTTGGCTACCCGATCTGCATGYCGATCACGAGCTTTAGCTGCGTCCGACGTAGAGGCGTGTGGCTTATAAGCATCGGCACCAACGCTACCACTACTGCAACCAGCACTGCCAACGAAATGTGTGGTGGCCTCGCCTTCTTCATCGGACTCAATCAAATTGTCATTTTCATTATCCTTGCCATCGCTGTCAACGTCTACGTTATTATCCTCATCATCGTCGTCGTCGTCATCATCATCGCCATCTTCGGCGCTATCCACTTGCATGCTGGGTCGTTGATGGCGGCGCGAGGGTGGCGTCTGYGTAGACATGTTCAGGTAACGTGACCATGAATACTTTGACGTCTCTGGCTCAGTTGATGTCAGAGCGCTGGACACATTCATTTCCCCTCGATTTTCCTCYGACTTCACTGTAGATGTTGTCGCTGCTCCTGTTGTTTTTATTTTTGTTATTGTTGTTGTTCAAACATATACATAGATTTTCGAGAAATAGTTTAGAGTTTGTTGTGTGAGCAAAGTTTGGCATTTGATGAGCAAAATTGCATTAAAGTGTGGGTTAAAAAGTTTTTATGGTAAGTAAGTAGTGTGTGAGAAAAGTATACATTCATATTACATCTAGGAAGATAAAATCTTATAAAATAAATATAGGTTGTTTTAGTAAAACAATATCAGAGACTGTTGCAAAAATAAAGTACATTCTGTAAGTAGAAGAATTCAGAGGAACTGTTAGTCCAAATATATTCGGCATAGATCCTGTGTATAACATTGTATAGAATTTCCGGTAAACAAATTGGTTAATGATGGTTTGAATTCCTTTTCCACAGGGTTTTGTATTTACAATTTGATAATGAGAAGTGAAAAAATACTTGGATTTTTTCATAAACCATAAACCTTCTGTTTTCGGCCTAGTAAAAATAAATGCATTATTTTTGAATTCAATTGAAGGTTTTATTTAGAATAGCGTCATCTGGTTCAAGTCTAATATAAACTGTTTTGTTCGATAACTTGTTGGAAGTTTGAAAGTAATCTCATATTCTACTCTTGTAGAAAYCCTCGTCTCTATTGATCGAAAACTTGGAGAGTGTGTTGTAACAAGCTTCTCTTGGAGCAAATTTTTCATTCGCACTAAAATTCGCCACCGAAAGGAAAAAGAGTAATCATTTGGCTCCCGGTCCATTCTATAAAGGRGATAAGAACCTCTCAATCAAGTTCCCGAAGCTTTTGACGAGTMAATAAGGATGGTCCAACAGTTTCCATTCGAAGATGGAAAATCGGTTGATGAAGCTTGTTCAATTTTTTACACTCAAATATATTGAACTTTGTGCCAAAAAAAATCGCAGCCAAAAGTTATCATGTTTTGGTGAAAGTTTATAATGAACATGCCCTACCTAAGCAAATGTGCCAAAAGTGGTTTCCACGATTTCAAACTGGTGATTGTGGATTGAAAGATGAAAACCTGGAAGTATTACTCGATGAAGATTGTTGCCAAACACAAGAAGAAAGTACAGGAACTTTAGCAGGCACACATGCAGCCAATTAGAAATGTTTAAATCCASCTGAATCCATTCAAAAGCAAGGAAATTGGATTCTATATTTTCTGTATTATGAGTTTCTAAAGCCGCCTAAAACCATCGTTGGGGAACACTWCATACCACAATTCAACAAATTTACCACACGGTGCTTAAAAGCTTATAAATGTGCTTTGAAATTATTATTTGGTTCCAATTGGTCGTGTGGAAGCCATACCTTTTCCCTTGGTCGATTTCGAGTTCGGCAGCTGGCCGCAGTGCAACTCCACTTTGAACTCCACCTGCCTTTAGGTTTAAGCCAAAGCCATCACGAATATCCCCAAAGAATCAAACCCAAAGAGCTGATTGGAGAGAACTCCAAAGGTTAGCTGTTCCCTGTCGTACCAGATTATAGTTTCGGTCAAACCTCGTAACATTTGCTGCTACCAATTGACCACCCAGCAAACTCAATGACTGGTGACATTTATCGGTTAAACTTCAAATGTCTTTTGATTATAAAAAATATCATYCAAAGTCTACAATATCAGTTCAAGCTGAGTATTATACTACTTCTTCTATGCTGAAATTYTGAGGCAASATAAAAAACAGACARTATGCACTAGGATTTTAGTCGCATTTTATGACAGGCTTACCCGATCGGGAGAAAATTTTATCCCCTGCCCGATGGGCGACTAGACACGAGACAATAATTTTTCATTAGRACAACGCTCGGCTTCATGTTTCTGGAAATTTTTTATATTTGAAAAATAGCGGCTGATAAACTTTAAAACTTACAGTTCACATCCCAATAGGGTGTCATAAATTGACACGATTCGTCCAGCCGGTACAATTMTTTTGGGTTGGACTCGACAAATCGCCGGTAAAATGGAAAAATGTTCTAACTTCAGATGGACAATACTGTGAATAATACTAATGTGCATGCTTTTCTTAGGAAAAAAACTATACAATTTTGTGAAAGAAAACACAAAACGGATAAAGTAATAGAGGGTCTATAGAACTTATCCAAAATATAATCTAATGGATAACATTCTAAGGGCATTATTCGCTATGACTCTGTTTTATGTAACATTTTGTTCGACGAACTTMAAAATCTCTGCTTTCTCTTGACATTTCTTATAATTTTATAATTATTTGCATTTTTCGGTTACTTCTCCACAGTCTCTGATATTGATGAAAACAAAAACAATCACTGTTTATTCACATCTARTAAAAATCTAAAATTCTTGAAACACTTATATTTTTTAGTTTGTCTTTAGGAACAATTCAAATTTTGAATAAACACGAAGATGATCGCTGATGCTTGGCGAACAGTGACACTGATAGCGTTGATGATGATGGTGATGGTGATGACGAGTATAATGATGACATTGCTGATGCGAATGACAGAGGCGGCAATGCAATCAGAAATAGAAACATTGTTGCAAGCGGAAATTGAAAATGTTGCCGAATAGTTAGGTTGTTTTTTTGTTGTTGTTTGTTGTTGATTTTCCCAAAACAATGTAATGAAAGGAATTTAGAGAATAAAACACATTGACTTGCTAGTACACATGTATGTATGTATACAGTTATATAGTGGTGGTGGTAGGTTCGTATGACGGCGTTTATTTGTGTAAGTTGTAGCAAGAGCCTGTGTGAGGGTGTATGTGTGTATGCATACTCGGTCAGCCAATTTACGGAATACAAACACAAAATTGAGTGACAGTTAGACATGCGATGTACCGCGACAAGCATACATACATAAATAAAAGAATGTATATTTTCAGTTTAACATTTCCTGAACCACGGACGCTCAAGGGTGTTGGTGATACTGGTGATTGTGTTCTGATTTGTTGCTGCTTGCATCCACGCTGGGTGACACAGTTTAGTTTGTAGTTGTGTTGTGTGTGTGAGAGTAATAATTGGAATGTTTGTGTACAACGATGATGTCAACGACAATTTTAACATTTAACTACAACAACAACAATGCGATTCATGTTAAACATGATATGTACATCATACCGATCGGCTGATGGGGCAGCTCGCTCCCGTGTTATATGATACTCTCACGATTGCGTTCCATCTCCTCGGTCTCATTCTCCGGATCCAGACTGGATGTCGACGAGACACCGCATATTTGCATCTCGATTTCGGCCAGTCGATTCTCTAAATCCCATTGTTGCTGTGATAATTTCGTATTTAGAGCTTGATTCTCCGACTCCACAGTGTGCAGGCGCTCGCGCAGACGTTTGATTTCATCTTCTAAGGCTTCATGTGAACCSAGTAGTGGCGTAGTGCCGCCACCACCGATGCCACCGCTAGCGGCGGACAAACCGCCACCGTAGCATTCTAAATGCGAACTGGAATCGCAGATGTGTCCTGGGTTGGAGATAAGCAAGGAAAGTGAGAATAGTAGTGAAATAATTTTGAATGCATTTAAGGCAAAATGCTCTTCTTTATGTGTCATACAAAATAATTAATTAAAAGAAAATAGTTAATTTAAAGAATAATTAATATTTCATCACCAACATACCTGTTCGACTAGGCTGCGATTGTAGTCGTGTTGAGTGATGCGACGTGGCCCGACTGCGCGGCCGATCGTCCGAACTATGTACACTAGGACTGACCGAGCCGGGTGAGTCGGTTGCGCGTGTTATGCGTTCCGTATAGGTGATTGTTGAGCGGGGACTGGGAGCACGACTGTGAGATGAATGTGCGTTATTTTCACTATTTTAGTTAATAATAAATTATAATATATAATATGCACAAATTTGAATGACACTAAGATCAATAACGCTTTCTACTAAGATAACTGAGGCTTCTTAAAATTTTCAATTACTTACGTCATACCTTCAATGACGAGTAGAGACTTTAAAAAGTTGAAAACAGCTCTAAATCTCAAAAATTAATATWCAGAGAATATTTAGAGATAGATTTCTTTAAGTCTGAGAGCGAGAACAATAGGGCAGGACCAGACGCGAACTTAGCTGAACCAGCGATTTAGCGGCAAAGGTCGCATGAGGGACCCAACCAACCATCGCGGGCTCAATAGAACTTGGCGTGTTCGATCGCAGCTGGGAGGATGGCGCCATCTCCCACGAGGAATGGAAGAGAATCGCGACCGCTATCTTATTAGTCTCCTTGGTCACCCYTCAAAATGTGAGAGYGYCGGATATAAAACCGAATCGACAACCTGTTTTCACGAATGGTCATGACCACAGATATTTATTGCTATTTTGAAGGTAATCTCATAATACCACTCTCGTAGAAACCCTCGTCTTTATTGGTCAAAAACTTGGAGAGTATTGTAGCAAGCTTCTYTCCGAGCAAATTTTTCAATTACATTAAAGTTCACAATATAAAGTTTCTCCGAAAAGTAATATTACTGATTTTCTTCCGCTGCGWTTGTWCTTCGTAGCGTGCCCGCACCATCTGGATTCTGTAGAAGGCGTTGCTAGCTAACGAACGAGCAGCTAGTCAGTTGTCTCCGAGCATCTGTAGAGTCAAGACAAACGTATTCGCCGACGGGTTTCTGTGAGTGGTGCAAGCCGAAAATGCAGCCTTCGTTAGAGTAGAGGTACGCGATTGGATTTTGTGTGAAGCTCGATAAATTTTCGACAGAGACGTTTGATATGATTAAGCAGGCTTACGCAGCAAGAAGTGGTGTGTTTCGGTAGYACTAGGCCTTTTTGGAGGACCAGAAAGAGGTCGCTGATAAATGTGCAAATCSAAAGTGAAAACGATGCACATTGTCTTTTTTGGCAACAAAGGCATAGTCCACCAAAGCCGGCATCCTAACGCCTTCGCAGCCGCTTTACAGCCCAGATGCKAACCAAGACAAGTGCAGGTCTAAAYTAGGGGAAGAGCTCATGTCGTATGATAAAGTTAAGATATAATGGTCATTAGGTTGGATAATGTATGCAAATTCAAAAGAGCGCTCTGGGAAATAAAGCTTACATTATTGTGTCTGCCCTTCACTACGCCTGCACATTTTTACGAATTCTCTTGACATTAATTTTTTAAAATTTTTTTCCAAAAATGTATATTTGTTTGTCTCTCCGAATGAGGTCACTCACCTATAAGATACACTTTGCTGTTGTTGCTGTTGCTGTTGTATTTGCTGTTGCTGCGCGAAGGACAATGCCGACGGCGGTGGCAGCCACATATCYTCCAATGTTGTACGGCCGCAACTCTCCACCAAGCCGGGCGTCGATTGGCAGCGTCCCATGGCAACTACATTAAAGTATTTTACTATATTGTCAAATGCAATATATACAATAATGAAATACGGATCAATTTTTTGGGTAGGAAGCATTTGGTGTGTTCATAAAACATGTGAAACAACAAACAAATAATTATATAACTATCACAACTAGTGGGCAATTAATTCTGGCTTAATGCTAATTATGATTAATAAAATTTAGAAGAAATAAAGTTTCCAACAAATAAGTAAATAATTAGCAATAATAGTTCTTAATTTCAGTACAAATATAACAATTATTTTAATGGGGTTCAGTTTGGATGGGGCAAACGGCATCGCTCGGTTATTTTAGTTATTTTAGTTATTATTTTATGCTTTATATTTTTACACACCTTTCTCTAACGGCGCTTTTTTGTATTTCTCCAAACGCTTCACCGCTATCGACTCGAGCCGCACACGCGCCGCGGGATACTCCTTCAACACGTCCCACATATCCTTTTTGCTCAGCACGAAGAGGTCGCTATAGCCCACCGAGCGTACCGAGGCAGTGCGGCGATTACCTTATTATTTTTTTATTTTTTTTGATTTTTGGACAAAACATTGTTGAAATGTAAGAAAGTTGATAATTAATTAATTGCAAAGTTCAGCGACAAAATGTTAGGATATGTATGTGTGATGGTGTCGCATGCAAAMTGAAAACTAAAATGGCGGATTATGAAATGCTTCTTCAGGATGTTGRTGAATAAATGGTGAATTGAGGGCAAGCTAAGCTAAGTACCATGGTTTTTATTTTCTAAGTAATTGGAACTAATTATTTTTTTTATAAACTGAAAAAAAAAATCATTGAATTAAATGAATTCAAATTTTAATTCCATATAAGATTTATATTTATAAATGAAATAAAAAGTTTTCCGCTTCGATGCCTGAAATTGAAGCTCGTGACCTCGACGACATTTGTTTTTAACAAGACTTTCCTCACATCGCGTCAATCAATGGATTTATTGAGAAAACACTTCGGAGAGCAGATAAATTCATGTTTTGGGTGGGACGATTGGCCACCAARATCGTGGGATATTACACSGTTGWAGTGATATGTAAAGTCTTAASTCTATGCGGATAATCCCGCTTCAATTCAGGCTTTGAAACAAAACATCACAAGTGTCATCCGCTATTTACTTATTGAAATATTCGAACGAGTCATCGATAATTCTACTCACTGGATGACAATCTGAGCCRTAGCCTGGCAAACATTTGAAAAAAAAAATCTTCAAAAAATAAATGCTCAAGCATGTTCTTTCGAATGACATTCGATTGCCCATTCAATTTGAAGCTTCTCTGTTTTTTCTTTCGTGGTATCCTGCGAAATGGTTCATCAAAACGTGAATAATTTTAACGCGTTTTTCTCAAAACTAAATTTGTGAAGTCTGTTTGAGAGATTACTCGATGAAAAATTATCTGATCACTAGGCCAGGTAATAAATAATCATAACTTTGGGCAAAATCGACTTTATTTTTTTAAAACTCCGCCATGTTTAAATTTTTTATTTTTTTCATCTGTTGGACATTATACAGATAATATCTCCCAGTGTTGAAAAACGCTTTTCAGTTTCATCTACCGAGAAGCTTGGATCATGCCAGCAGTTGTGCACCTTTCTTAGCACCGTCAATGATCGCAGGCAACTATTGATTTCAAAGCCTTTCGAATTATTTGTATACATTTTGATTAACTATATTTAACTCTTATTATATTTTTACAATTTCTCACAGCACTATTTGTGCTATTATGATCGGGATTACATTTCTCTGATATGAGTTTTAGAATTTAAAATTTATAATTTTCAAATATATTAATTTTTCACTCATCAAAGAATTTCGGATTACAAAAAATTTACATGGGAGATAACTCTACTCCTTCACTGACATATCAGTTATTCTAATAATTTCACTGGCTATTATCTGATATAATGACAACATTTCATTAGCAGGTGAGATAAATGTACTACAATAAAAAAATTAAATTTTGAAATAAATTTTCGACACCTAAATCTATAGCGCAAACTGAAGAGCTAAAGGCAGTCAACCATTTTTCGGTCGTTTTACAATTTAAGCTAATCAAAATATGTTAATGCACATGTGTATTAATTTTTAAAATATCATACTGAAGTTCTTTCCAAATTTATGTAATTTTATGTGCGGCTAACTAAATGTAATTTTTTATCTCACCCAAATATTAGCATATTTTTACTTAATTTTTTTTTTTTGCATATTTTGCTTTCAAAATAATTACACGCAAACCACAAATTGCAATTTATTTCATTTTGCAAATTTCAAGCGCTTTTTTCTTAACGAAATCAATTTTTTTTTAATTAACATAAACAATTATTTTATAAAATCAACAATTTTTTCAAAATGAAATCAACATTTTTTTTTTTTAATAAAACCAAAAATTTTTTGCCACCTCTGACCATTTGATTGGGGAATAAATTAAAAATTATCGCATTCTCTGGCAGTTTTTGCAATCGGCTCAGTAATGTAAATGTTAAAGAGTTAACATGTTGCTGGGGTTTTTGGTGGTGGGATTTGAAAATGTATTTGTGCATAAATAATTAAAAAAATGTGAAAAAATATTTATGCCCAAACATAAATCTACATATTTATGAAAAGTGCGCTAAATGCAAAATCAAAACAAAAAAAATAAAACGACAACAACGATTTTTTAATGTGTGTGCATAAATAACTGTAAAAAATGCTTGGATGCAGTAATTGTGTTGTTGTTGCTACAATAACTAATGTCAAACAAAAAGYAATGGAAGTAAATGCTGGAAAACAGTTCAGTTACTGCCAGGCAAAGCAATACAACGAGGAAGATCAACGCTAATAAAATATGCATAATTACTGGAATTGAAATATTTATGTACTAAAAGTAGCTAATTTTTATGTGTTACTTTATTTTTGTTGTAGGTGGAGTACAAAATTGCATTATGTATGAGTGTGTTGGTACCTGTTTTGCCTATATGTGTTACATATGTCAGTAGCTAGGTATTAACTACGGGTATAAATTATGGAGTTGAGTTAAAAATATTTCAATAATTCTATAGAAGAATATACGGTTTGCTTATAGAATTAGACACAGCGAACATAGACACATACGTACATACATTTTAGAAGAATACTTAGAGAAAAGGGCTAAATCCCGAATATTCTATGCATAAGTAAGTGTTTTGTAATAAAATCGGATTAAATAATAAAGTGTAAAGTAATAGTACATAAATGATTGTAAACTGAAATAAAAATTTAAGCTTTTAAATTTGGCACTTTCTAAATTTTTTCTTTTTCTCAAAAATCGCCACTCAAAGACATGTCAGCCATAAAAATTACTATTATGAGAAACATGACTTATTAAATAATTGTAAAATATAAATATAATCTTAAACAATTTTGTATAAATTTGCTGTTCGAAAAAATTACTCCTGTTTCTCGCTTACTAAAATCGTTTATAAAAACTACCTAAAATTTGTACATACATATAAGTAAAAGCATAGAACTCCATATCGTCACCTGAAAGACAAAATAACAGAACAACATTTTCGGAAATGAAGCACGAAATAAAATGGAACATGAGTGAAACAAAATTTTAATATTGGTCAACACTGGTTTATATCTGACCGCAGAACCTSAAAATGTTGAATATATGTAATATGATGTATTTAATTTGAAGTAGTGAGCCTCAATTTCGAATTTTTTGATAATACGTTATTTTGCATTTCAGCTGCCGATATGTAGCACAAAATGTGGTGGTTTTTTAAAAAGGCTAAGTTGTCTTAGTCTAAGACCTTTTTTGATGTAAAGTAAAATCGGAACATATTGGGCAGTCGAAAAAGTTTTCCGTTTGACTGAAAATGCACCATTTTGTTCGACCACTTTTATCATTTTTCCGCCAGAAACACTATTCTACCAGTTTCTGATTTCTCGGCGAAAAACTGCGACAAGTAAACAGGCTTCTCTTAAAGCAAACGTAGAATTTGTAGAACAAAATCCCAGCAAAACTTTTTTATAAAGATATTTGCTCTTATTTCGCATTGTTTTCTTTTTTATTTGAACTACAAATGAACCCCCCATTATTATGGAAATTTTATCATAAAAAAATTCCCAAAATTTCTGGACTCACATATGAACAAGTTGCCGCGGCTTAAATAAATTTGAAATTAGTCACTTCAGTTTTTAGCTGTTTTTTTTATTTACATGCATACTACTCAATATATTTTTTTATATTTGATATATAATSTGACCCTAGTTAAAACTCAATTCTTTAATACTAAATAAATCGTACATGTATGAAATCCTACATATTATTCCTAGTTTAAGTCCGTATAGCTGATATTGATATTCCTTTTCCKATATTTCTTGGCGATGTCTGCGCACTTGGTAGTAATTGTAGTGCGTACGTCGCGCTCACTGCAACCTGTCTTCTGCATCACACAATGAGTCAAATCATCTATTTTGTTGATATCCAGCTGCCCTTTGGCTGGTCGCTCCCGGCCTTTAAAAGCTGGAGATGGCTTGCCGCTGAGTGTATGTGTTGCCAACATATCTTCACCAAATATTATGTTGAGAAGGTTTCTGGTACTGATGCTGTCCGAATCCCAAGATATGTTGTTGAACTCTGTTCTCAAGACCCGTGTGCCATTCGGGCCAATCGTAATAAACTCAGAGGTTTCATCTTCATCTGGTAGCTCCTCAAGTGTTGCGGGTAAACTAGGGGTTCTTACAGTGTCATTTGCTTCATTGCTCAAACTTTGATTTTGCTCTGGTAGCTGCGCAACTGATTCCGGTAAACTTGGGGTTCTTACAGTTTCAATTATTTCACCGTTCACGCTTTCTGACTCTGTCTCTGAAGACGCAATCTCTACACCGCTGTCCCTTGGCACTGACTGACTGTCACTATTCACCTCACTATCCCCATGAGATTCCTCTTGACTAGATTCGTCAATTATGAGCATATCATCATTCTCATGAGGTTCGTCTTCAGACAATTCTTCAATTATAATCACATCATCATTATTGAGAGGTTCCTGTTGAGTAGATTCGTCAATTATTAGTCTATCATTATCATCGTCATCCAGTTGGTCCTCATCAGTGTCATCGAAGCTATGAGACAAAAACGGCACATGCATAATAGGCGGTTTATCTGAAAGTGTCGCGAGCACAAGGTTGCAATAACCATCGAAGCTGCTATAGTCATGCGGTGCGGCTCTGCGCTTATTTGTTTCCGGTGCGGGTTCTGAAATTTCCATTTGCTCGAGTTCTTCATTTGTCAACTCCTCCAAATTCCTGAGCAATGTTTGTTTCTTCTCTATAACTGTTGAAATCATTGCGTTTAGATATCCGTCAGTTGTAGCGTATATAGCGTCCATGACTTTGCTAAATTCCTCTTGGTTCTTTGCTTCTTTAAGCATGCGAACACTTTCAAAAGCTTCACGCATTTCATTGTTGAAAGTAGTTTTCTCCATTGTTATTATATATTTTCGTATTGTAAAAAGCGGGTAATATTTAGTTTGTTGTGTTTAGTTGTGTTCCGTATTAACACTCAGAATACTCTGCTTGGGACATTAAAAATTGATCTGATTTTATGCACTTGTTCGCAGGTAAAAATACTAAAACAAAATGGCGTATGGCACTAAATATTACACCGAAGGATTAGGAGATTAAGTTTGCAGAAGGCAGGTAGAAAGCGCATACTGTAGAGGACTTCGTGTGGTGTTTCGTGGGGTTTTCCGATCCCTAAAATTTCGTGGCTTAACTATTTCTCTTTCAGCGAATGGAAAAAAAGTCTTGCTTATTAACTTTTTTTTAAAATACGCGCATTAAGACTATTTTGGAATATTATAGTATGTTTATTTAATTATTAGATTATTCAATATCACAATTTGTGGAAAATAAGTTTTCCTTATTAAAAACATCAATTTGAAATATTAAATTTATTTAAACGAAAAATAATGTCTTGTTGTTTTCATTTCTTAAAAACGATCACTTTTCGAATTAGCTACTCTAAAAATGATTCTAAAATAAAAGTTCTAAATTTTAAGTCTTTAGTTAAAGACACCATAACACTTATTATATTTTCCCAAAAAATTAAAATACAGTGTTTTGAAAGATAGTTTGAATTTTTCCCTTAAAAAGTGCAAAACACACCAAAGAATGTCAACAACAGATCGTTCACGTCGCTTGAAACACAAATATCGGATATCTTATGTCGAGGCGGGATATCATTGGCTGTTGACATATATACATATGTATGTGTCTAGAAAATGAGATTGGATATACTCGTTCAAGAAATTACTAATAACGAAAAAGATGTGTTTAAGCGCTAACCAATAACTTTCCAAATAAGCGGGATTCCCAGTTCTGGAATAAAGAGCAAAAAAAAAAAAAAAATTGGATAAAGCGTTTACATAAAAGTGTCTTTTTGTTCGCACTACAGGTAGACATTTGAACAACAAGTGATAGAAACCATTCCTCAGGAAATAACATCRTAAAAAAATTATTTAAGGAATGGCTTTAAAAATCAATAGAAATTTCTAGGCCAAGCACCTTGGCGTTGCTTAAGGACGTACCTGACAGGTATCTCTTTACCAACGTATAAACTCGATCTTGCACCAGTTATAGAGCAGTGCACGCATAGGAACTTTTACAATAATAATCACAGAAAAAACATCAGGTTATGACGAGAACTCTTCAAAGGAAAGTCATGATCATATTCCGATTCACACTGGGGAAATACACTTATATGTGACAGGTTTAATGACGAAGTCGCATTGTTTCAGTCACTGGGGAAAAATATGGCGTACATGTACAAGGCTAATGGATTTACTATAACTAACCTAAATAGATGAGGTACAATAAACCATATATTGATGAATACAAACTGGCTTTTGTTCTTAGGCTACCCAGAGGATATTTGGTCGAAACCAGAAGTCGTGAGCTAATTGAGCCATATGTAAAAGAATCGTTTCTGSCCTCTCCCAAGTGAATGGCAATCAGAGACCTTTGTACCCGATTTGTTCCCAGACTAAAACTATAGAAAAAATGAAACTTCTTTTATATAGTATACCCAATTTTCTTCAAAATCTTTATTATGTTTAGAATATCACTCAGCACGCAACAGTTCCTTTTGTTCTTTGACATAAAATCTATCTTATGAAAGCCAGGAGTTGCTAATTTGTTTGAAGGCCGACAATGTGTGTATTTAAAGTCTGGTGCGCAGTAATGCATTGCATACTGCATCATCAATGGATAAAATCTCAAAACGATTGTCAAACTAACAGAAAAAATCCAATACTGATCGAAAAGGGTTGTAAGTTCGGCTATAACCGACCTAAAAGAGTTTACTTCTGCAAAAGGTTTTAAAAGCATTTAATTAAAATTTTACAGCTATTATAGGCATGAATATAAAAGTCTGGCTTTTCCCGATAAAACAGAGCTGTGATGACCGCGTCAACAGCTTTTGTTTCAGTACTTGCGGCTGCTTTCATTAATGCAAGGGACACCCTACATGCAACGCAAGTGCAATAATTGCTATATACATACATATTTAAACATGTACATTGGTATATATGTATATGTATATGTATATGCTGTGTGCTCTCATACATACTTAATGTTGCAATAATTGCACATTAGGCCTGCACATTGTCGGCACAGCACACATGCACGTTTCTCACCACAGACACACCCACCCGCCCGCATTGTAAAATTAATTAATTAATTAAAAATATTAATGTGCCAGCCCATTTGCAAATGAGAATAAAGTGTCAAGCAGCGCTAAAACAACAATAGCAAGCACCTGCACAATATAAAAACAATTGCGACGAAATCGCTGGCCGGACTTCCGTCATTGTGCAGCAATCATTTTTACGGCCGGTTGACGCGTCGCACATTTGTTTCAATTTAATTTGTATCTCTTCAAGTGTATGCCGCCGCCTGTTGCGTTTGCAGGATTAAGCACATAGCATCGCCGGAATTTTTTTGATTATTTTTCCTTTTATTCAATACGTTCACAATTGATAAAAATTACTGTGAAACATTTTTTGATTTTTTTTGAAACAGTTATGTAAAATATGGCAGCCTTTCATAGCATAACTGTCAAACATATGTCCTTAGATAGAAAATTGAGGCTTTGCACTGCGACTAATGGTTTATTGTGCCGTAAGAAGCTCATATGTCGTTACTTTCACAGCTATTATTTTGAAACATTATTTATCGTGTTAGAATACTGTATTTCAAAGGTATACCTATTTCATATTGGGTAGTTGAAAAAGTATTTTCCTATTTTTAATAAACTTTCAACTTTTTTATGTTCGACATTTTGGTCGAAGACATTATTCCATCAGTGTGAATCGAAATTTCTGTAACGAAAACCAGTGAATCATTGTTGTGCTACRCGAACTGATACAGCATCGTCGCTGTAAACTTCACAAATTTCATTGGTGGCTTGTGTGGCTTTGTCCCTTTTTTATACAAAAATTTCAAAATGCAGCRAGTTTCTTCACTATTTTCACTCATATTTGCACATTTRCAACTTTTTTTCAACTTCTCCGAATTTAWTTTTTTTTTGGCTGAATAAAGCTTGAAATCTTCCAACATTATATGATATGACACAATRTGATTGGTAGCACTGGGGATTTACGACTGCAACGACAACTACTGACAAAATACGAAAATACTTTTTCGACTATTCAACATAACGCGATCGCCCGATMAAAATATTTTGCGAGTGTTAAAACGGAACTCGTGAGAAATCCGATTCTTTGTAGTAAGTTTTTAATTACACAGTGCTTTGAGTTTTATTATTTTTGAAGACGATAATTATTGTATCTAACTCTATTACATCAAAAATAATCCAAACGACCTATAATGCAAAATAACGTAACATCATTTTTCATAAGTTTACAGGCGAAGTAAAAACGTTATAATAGAAACCCCTCATATTGAAACAAATTTTGAGTTTTGGTTATAAAATGGTTTTGTATTGGTTATATTCTGGTTATTATACCTGACAGGGATTGTAGAGTGTTGTTGTTTTGAATTTTAGGTGACGGTATATGTAATATTATTTATAGTTTATTCGAGTTTTGGTTATAAAATGGTTAGATATTGGTTATTATATCTGGCAGAGATTTTCCAGTTTATTTGTTCTTTTGATTTTTTTATTTTGATGGTGAGTTGTTTTGAATTTTAGGTGACAATGTATATTATATAAAAATGAAAAKAAATATTATAGTAAATTATATTTAAGCCTAGACCAATTAAAGTAATTATTTGTTAGGTYATGCCTGCGTTGTACTTATCCTAACCTAAACAGTTCTCATTCCAGCGTTCTCCACTACCGTGTTTTGGTTCCTTACAAAGCGCTGCATGGCATTGTTAAAGCTTTAAATTTAAAATATAATTAAACATTTTCAATAATAAYACTAACAAAATTGCAAAGGTATGCAAACTTGTGTGCTTCATGTTAAAGGGACCACAATTATCTCTCGCTGATTACAATCGATTGCGTCAATTCAACGAAARTTCTGCAAACTTCATTAATTTCCTCGAAAAGGCGGGGAGTGGGAGTAAAAAATTCACCCGCCAACAATGCTTTTCACATATTTTATGAACGGAAATTATGCGCTAAACACTCACACATACAAAAACACGCACACACTTAGATAAACAACAAGCTGAAAGTGGCGGCGGCGCGCATTGCTGCATTTTAATATGAAATGAAATTATTCGTTTATAATTCGATTTCTGCTATTATTGCTATCAATATTAATTGCAAACTGATAATGAGCGAGTTTACGAGTTGTAAGAGAATCAGCAAATGAGGCGCGAATACAAAATATGTTAATATGTGTGTGTGTGTAGGCGCTGCAGCAAGGACAAACCRCAAACGCTGTGTTCCTACAACAGCATTGACAACTGCCGACACACACGCACACAAACAAGCACTTGGCTATGCATTCATGTGTGTGTGTCGGTCATTATATWTGGTATATATATACATATATAATAATATGTATGTATATAGTAAGGATATATGCACGATGTGTGAAGTTAAAAGCAATTACTTGTGTTTGATTGAACCTGCTTTTGTAGCGCATTCGGCACTTTGCGCCTGTAATTATAATGCAATTAAATTGCAGTTATTTCWCGATTATTTCGGGATTGACATTCACTCATTGGATGGCTTAAACAGCTGCAGCTGTAGTTGTATATATGTATATGTTAGTGTAAGTTAATGCACGATTTAATAACAATAATTATAACGCTTAATTATCTTTAAACGCAAACATTTATGCGTGTGTATGTATGTATAGTATAATATATAGTGTAAAATATATTTTCAGCGCTTAAAGTTCAGATCTCGTAGGCATATAAAATTGAAAAAGTTCAATTTTGCAGAAAAATAGAAGTTCAATGGAGTGTCACACGAATTATGCAGAAAAGCCTTAAAAACCGAATTTCAATAGGCTAATCGCGAAACAAAATGTATCTCTCCAACTGATGGTGAGAAGTAATTCACTTCGAGCAACGTCAAGCGAAGTCACTCTTTGTCAAATGGAAATTCAATAGCTAAGCTCGGATTGACGGCCACGAAGCTTTACCAATTTATTTGGTGGGGTTGGCAGAGAATCATAAACTATGAGCTGCTTAGCTACGGCCAAACTCTTTGCAGCTGTACTGCTAATAATTAGACCTTATGAAAGAACTAACTGCTTAGAAGCTGCTAACCTGCGCTATTCAAGAACGTTCCACGAGGACAGCGCATCCTACTTGTAGTAACATCTTAGCACCAGATAAACACTCTGTAGTGAATAACTTAGGTGAAGAATTCGGCTCTAGAGAAGCTTCAGAAGATGTTGTTTGAAAATAAGGACCAGAGTCATTATGAGTTCGAGCACAATAGCATATATTTGTCATAAAATGGATCAATCAAACTTTATTCTCTATTAGCTTTAAGTCTTTGCAAATTATATTAGTTAAGCGATCAATTTATATTTCAGTTAAAAAATAAAATCAAAGCAATTAATCCTAGTAATTGKAAGAGAGTTTATGAAAGCACAATTTAAGTAATCACTTCTGACTTCACAATAATAGCAAGCRTATTTCGTGGAAACAAGCACTTATTTAAAATCCATTAAATTTTCGTTCATCAAGAAGATATGAAATGTGCAACAAGCAGCATTCTGTCATAAGAAGAGTAGAGGCTATTTCAGTTTCTGAGAAAGTGATGAGGGAATCGTTAAAGATCGAATTTTTTTTTTCATTTAAAACTTATGCTCAAAATTTTTTTCGTACAAAACATTTGGTTTGTTCTTTGAGGCAAAATATTAAAAACGTAGTTTTTTTTATTTCGATATAGTAATTTGAAAATTTGATGTTATGAATTTCAATGGCCGAAAAAATTACCTWTAAATATTTGGGTATGAAAAGGGTACTTCATTATAAAAAATAACGAGCCGGCTTAATATGTATGCGTCGGCCTAATTCTCATTGTAGTCGGTGTATTTATCCTTCAAATCAATTTCATATTCATATTACTTCAATATACATGACTTATTTGTGAATTTTTACATTTGGTTGAAAAATTGCTATTATTTTAACTATTTTCTCAAAAATAAAAAATGTGAAAATGATCGGGAAATCCTCAGAAGGCTCATCTCTGCCGACTTCTTTAAAAATCGTATCATCATTAATACGTAGAAATATGTTACAATCTACGGACGGTAATGTGGATTATGTGCTCAAGCTAGATCGCTCGTACCTTGTTCTCTGCGGCAGGAATATAAAAAGCGAAGACTCTGGTAAAAACAAAATAATTTCATCACAAATCGGAGCATWATAACACCATTCGAATTTCAAAAATTTGTCGAGGATTTTAACAAGTTATTCTAATTGAATGAAAGCTTTAACTGCTAAAGATAAAATATATAAAATGTGCAGTTAACAAGCTTATAACTGTTTATCAAATTATTTCTTGCATAAAAATTTTACCGATATCCGGAGATCAATTCATCTTAGCTTGATTTCTATAACATTATGTATCTGAGGTAGGTTTAGGTGTTAAAAGCATTCGTTAGCAATTCGTTTTCATTTGTGTCTAAGTGAGCTAAGAATATTTGAAAGCTTATGTGAAATTAGTAAACAAAGTTAATTTCTATTTTTTCCAAGGATCTAATTGAGATCTTCATCASATTGTTTACTTTAAAAATGAAAATAACTTTTTAGACGTGATCTTAGATTGAGAAAATATTCTAATAGAGATACGCTGCGATGACGTACGAGTCCCGTTCAATGCAATGTGAAAGGCGATCAACGTTCTATATTGCGAACGAGGTACTTATCCGAAGTCGAGCGACTTGTATATGTAAATGAGTGTATTTAGTGTGATTTATAACAATATACTAGAATAGCGAATTATATCCTATTTTTTTAGATGCTTAAACTATTGACAGAGTACGCAAGCAGTACTCTCTAAATTATTTGAGATTTGAACTTATCTAATAAAATAAAAGCCAAATAACGAAGTTTTGCACAAATAAACATATAAAAAATTAATATTAATAGCATATCTAGAAAAATTAAATATCACACTTACTTATGGCATACATTCGGTATAGTAACGTTTTACGATAARTGTTCATATGTATGTGTGCGTGTGTAAGTTGAAAGTGTCACTTGCTGTCATAAGAATATGTAAAGATTCTCGCTTTATCGCATGCTAGTCAAATATGGGTAATTTGTTTTTGTTTTATGTAATATTTCTGACGGGCTTTCTGGTAGCGTTTAAAGTTTTAGAACAGGTTGGCGTGAAAATACATTTGATTTATTAATTTTTTTTACAAATAAGAGATATTTATATGAGTTCGACAGCTTTTAAAGAAATTAGAAGACATATTGATTAAAATGAAACGAAAATGTATTGAAGKAATATTGTGAAAAGATTCACTTGTTCTGGAGATATGCGTTGGAGTTTTAAAAGTAAGGTTATTTTTTAGTAAAAATTGCCTAACTCTGGGAAAATTTGTTTCGCGTTAAAGTGTGTACAAATTCTGCAGTATATTTACGATTTTCGCTTGAATTGATGTGAAGAAAGTTTCTAAATACACTGTTAACGATCGTTCGTAGTAGAAGGATTCTCTTCTGAAAAACCGGTACAATATTTATTTGAACTAAGTTGTTTCAAAACTTTTCGAAAGAAGAGTTATAATAAGAAAGAAAAGATCACGTTTCAATACATACAATTTTGAATAACCCTATTTAGCTGAAAAGTTGTAAGCTTATTCAACAGTTAGTTGAACTTATAAAAAATTTTGTTTCGACAAAAATTTTAGTAAACAAATGTTCATGCAATTTTGCGTCACCCTGTTCATGTAGGTATGTAATTGGCTYCGTTATCATACTTGCCACTTTGTGCTATTAAACTGTAATTGGAGACTGTATGTGATTAACTACGATTTGCACAACATCGAGAGAGGAGAGGAAATAAAACTGGCATTTTAAGGTAAAAACTAGTTCAAAATATCTCCGAATTACAAATAATTACTTTAACATACACAGGCAACATCAAATTGCATTTTAACTGCAAATTAAGGAGGGATACARACACATTTATTTTTGTATTGTTGTTTTTTGGATTTGTGTATGAAGCTACTAAAGATGCCTTAGGGACTGTTGGAAAACTTAATGGTTGTGTCGTATTTTTTTATAGTTCTAACATTTGGCTTGTTTGCTGTGTATAGTATATGGGGCATGGGCAACAACTGTTAGGAGGAATCGCACAAATTTCACGAAAAGAAAATTTATATTCTTATTTACGTGTATATTGTTCCGCCTGGCGCACTAAAACTGATATTTACCAAGTTCTTTACCTGCTGTGCCCATATTCAGTATACTAATCTCGCCAAAATAGGAACCTGCCTTCAGTGAAGCCATCACTGTCTTCCCATTGTCAGCGACCACCTGCAGACGGCCGCGATTCACTATGTACATCTCCTTGCCAACCTCGCCTGTGGCGTGCGGCAGTTGCAAAAAGGTGGTGCAGCGGGGTGGAGTAGTGTTGTCGTAGGGTGGTTGATGGTGTGAGCGGTTGATTAGCACATTTGTAGTTGCCGGCAGATTAGAGAGATTATATGCGTCGGCCGAAAGGAAGTGTGGTTGTAGGCAATAACGGCATTCAGACGGCATTGCAGAGGGTTAAGTCGAGTTTGAGTGGTTTGTGTTGATTTCGGTGGTTTGCGGTGGTTGCGTGTTGAGTGTTTTGGCGATTGAGTTGAGGGAAGCGGATAACAGGCAGCGGCCAAGAGCCAAGTGTCCAAGATGAGTGCACGACAATAGCAGAGATWTGTGCCGAAGCCGGTGAGGTGGAGTCCCGGTGGTGACGTTAAGATATCCAAGCAGGTGATTTATTGTTGACATAAGTATAGCCCAAGGAACAGTTGGCGATATTTTTGTTGTTGTTTTTGCCATGTGAATGCCAACAGACAATTCATTATCGTCATCGCCGTCGTCATTGAGGTGAGCGTAAGGACACCGGCATTGGTGTTGGCATAAGAAATTGGCACGACGCATAAAACCAAACACACACACACACATATATATATATATATATATATATATGAGTAGAAATATATATGCGAACATGAGTTGTGAGCGTGTGGCGTGCACAGTTTGACAGTTTGTTTGGCATGAGAAGTTCGTGACCGAAATGCAGCAGCGCGCAGTTCATTAGCCAATATGACAGTGTGTTGTTGTTGTTGTGTGTTCAATTGCTCGTAGGGTTGGTGCGTATAGATGTGTGTTGTGTGTTTCCGGTGCGGCACAACGTACATTTACAGACCATATCATACGTTTTGGCACACCATTACAGTTATAGCCAATTTATGTTGTTGCGTTTGTTGTTGTTGTAGTGGTTTTTATCGATGCGTTGTAGAGTTTTCGTACAAATTTGGATTTACCAGTGTCCGAGCATCGAACGAATCATGTTGTGGTTGTCGTTGTTGTTGTTATTAGTTAAGGACATCATCGTCATCATTGGCAATATCATAACAGCAACAGTCCAATTAGTGTGACRACGCAAGCAAATTTCGTTTACAAGCAGTGTTTTTGTTGTAGCGTGCGTTTCGTGCACCAGTGGAGATTAAAAGGTGTTTTTATCGCGATATTTTTGTTGTTTTTATGGTTGTTGGGGGTAGAATGGATGAGAAGAAAACATTTGTTAATAAGTTTAAATTTCTATATATAAAGCAGATATTGAAAATATATGTACATATATGTTTATCTACTGTAGAATATCTTTACTTAGTACTGAAGATACATTTTAATGGTTCTTTTGTTAATAAAATAAATTCTTTGCMGAAATACGAGTATATAAAGGTCCTTATCAACGTAAGTAAAAATATGTGAATATTCCATGACACTGGACTAACCAGTTGAAAGGATTTAGTATAATTCTTATATTTGTTGATATGAACATGTCGACCATGCTCGGGTATGGCATTCTCTTTTGGTATCCTCAAGTTGATATTTGCTTCTTTTGTGTAATTATTTATTTAGTCTATAATGTGTTTTATTTCCGCAATCCAAATATTATATTCAGATATGTGATTGTTTACGTTTTTTGATTCATACCACGGTTTAAAATCTAGGTTAAACCATTAGTTTAAATATTCGAATAATTTATATCTAGCTTGGTTCTTATTTTTGAAAAAGACTTATAAATTCCTTAACGAAACACTAATGACAGTGTTTTGAAGTAGACTCACTTTGCGCTTTAGAAGCCAAAATTGAACGTGATACTATTCATGAAAAAAGTAATCGAAAATTGGGCTCATCGAATATACCATAAATAATTTTGAATACAGATTTTCATAATAATATAAACTGGGAAGTGATGAATAGTCATATTCTGAGCACAAAAACTCGATTTTGCGAATATCTTCCTTCCTCTGGAATGCGCTTGGGATTCGGGGGAGCTCAYGAATGTTCAAAAATTCTCCTTTATCGTTATCAAAGATATCGGCTACAGAACAGCTGACTCAGCTGAAAATTTATATATGAAAATGAGAGGCAAGAAARGTGTATAATTTCAACTTTGCTGTTCTAGTGAATATTATAAAGTTTAGAGCACGATTTTTTAGTTAAAAGCGATCCAACGTTAATGTCAACATTGGCTATAGCGTCACTTACGGATTATAGGGTGCGAAGTGGACCTAATACAACTTTTGGCAATATGCCACGGCTTTGAATTATCTTGTTTACACTGAGGTATTGCCAAATGAACATAGAAAGAGATCTTTTCAAAGGTCTTACTCTTAACTTTTACTCTCCAATACCAAAATTTTGTAACAATAAATTGTTTGGGGATTATTATTTTGTAAGATTGCTATTACAGGTAGT
>NW_017535753.1:77865-86252 GCF_001853355.1 Bactrocera latifrons | reverse complement strand
AGATTTACTCAAATACCTTCAAAAATAATTACTTTTCATTAAAGCTCGCAATTTAAAACTTAGTTAAACCAAATTCTTATATAAAAGTTTCAAAACCCTGCACCCAGAATAGAAATCCCAAAYCAGCGTAATTTTATTATTTAACAAACGGCACACAAACACGTTCAAATCGTCAGTTGGAGCTCAAAGTATAGGCAACAACCGCTCGTGTGAGCGCTAACTATCAATTAAGAAATTAAAGCTTTGCGACTAAAGCTCCAAATACACCTAATTAACGACACATATGTGAATACCGAACTACTAAACTGAAACTCTCTGTGTTTGTACAGAAATGTGTGTGTGTTTGAATTCACTTACCCTTCCGGCAAATGTAGTCGCCGGGTGAGAAGAGTACCGGCCGCAGACGTAGCACCAATTCGCATAGGAAACCCGCTTCGGTATTTTGAAAAATTTCAACTCGCTTAAGTGTATCTAAATGGACGTTAATTGCTATTTCAGCCTGTAAGTATGCAATATACAGTGGAAAGTTAGTGGCCAGAGGCAGAGACAGCAACAGAAAAATATTTGAAATTTAACAGAAAAAAAAATAAAAAAAATAAAAAAAAAAAACACAAATGAGTTGCGAAATGTGTAGTGAAATTTCGGAAATACAATTACCAACACACATAAATCAACTGAAATGCAGCATCAATGTGTTTGCAAATGCGTGCGAATGTTTAAGCGCCAGCATAAGCAGGCTACCTACATTGGCAAGTCGATGCGTGTGTGTGTGTGTAAAGCGGCTATTTGAGTCACCGGCAGGCAGATAGGGCATCAAACAAAAATTCGAAAATTGCCAATTGCAAAATTTCCGATGCCCAATAACCGACAGCCGTGTCTGAGCCAATGCTACACTGAAATGCCTRAAATAAGTGAGTGTTCGTGTGTATGTAGGTGCGTGTGCTTAAGTGCGTTGAATGCTTTTGCCAACTAGTTGGTCATACACATTGGTGAAAATATTTCCGCCAGCAATGTAATGACATCAGCTCCACATTGGTGGATGGAGCGCTGAAGTGGCTGCGATGCAATTTCGTTGCTGTTTATGTGCCATTCTAGCAGTTGCTTGCATATAAACGCTTATGCTCGGCTCAAATGCACGCATATGCATACATGAATGTGTATATGGGGAAGTGTTGAGGTGTTTGTGTTTGGGTGTGTATTTACCTTTAATTTATCAGGAAGACAGGATACAGCTCGCTCCTCGTCGGAACATTTTTGGGTCAGCCACAGGTAATCGAACCATTTAATGACTTTCACCTGCAGATGATTGGGCACACGGCGCATGCGCATGTACGTTTTCACGCCGTCCAGTTTGGCTGCATTCACAGTTGTTTTCGTTAGCAGCAAATGTAGTTGTTGTAGCAGCAGCGGCAATGGGCACAACAATCGCCGGAGCATTGTTGTAATATATTGATTTCGTATTATTGTTTTATTGTTGTTGTTGCATATGGACAAATTGTAAATCATTGAGCAGCGTACGAGTTAAATTTAGGCGCATAGTTCATCAGCACAGTCAGCCCAGCAGCAATCGGCAATGCAACGCACGCGTGTGTGCGTGCGTGTATGATAGAAAGGAAGAGAGAACATTTAATTAGTAAGTGGCATTAGATGAGAACTTTAATTTACTGTTATTATTTAACTTGGCAAAGAAACTTTAGTAGTTGAAGTGCTCATTTATTAACAATGACAATGTTATGTTAAACTTTGGAAGAAAATCTGTTCATTTTTAAATATACTATATGATGCGCATAAAATCCATATTTGACATTTGACTGAAGTTGAGAGATTGAGTAATTTTCTGTTTAGGGAAAGAGTTGATCTGACGATTCTAAAAACAAACGAGAAATAATATTAGCTTCAACCGGACCAAAGCCTCACAAGTGTTTTTCTAATGACTTAAAGTGGTATTAAAGACTTTTATCTTTAGTTTTATTTGTATGTTTGTTTGGCTGCTATATGTTATAGTGATCCAAACTGAACAATTTTTTCGGAAAATATTTTTTGTCGTGGTCAATAATCTCTGCAAAATTTGATTAAATTGAATAAAATACATTATAAGTAAATCATWGACGTGTGGATGACATACTTTATTGGAATGTATAGTACTGTAGTCAGTATTTAATAGAAWTTTGTCACAAACCCGAACGATGTCGGCCAAGTTTTGAGAATCCTTCGAGCACTTCTTCTGCATTGACTTCACGTTATGATGCGTGTGCCGCAAGGCCAGGCCGTTCAATCTACCTTGAAGCATGTTCGCCCTCAGCCACGTTATCATTTGGCGAAATATCAAAAAAGATCTGAACGCTCTTTTTCGACACTTCGCCGCGTTTGAACCAGGAAGAGTACAGAAGATGCGAATAAAGCTAAGAATTATRGGATRTAGGTCTAMATCGCAGTTCTTCAACGTTGTTTTTTACTTTTGCTGCTGCCCCCAATTGCACTGCCAGTGATCAAGTTCACCTTTGAGCTTCAAAAGTCGTACGACGTTGTCAATATCCAAAAGGCTTTTGAGTATATTTATCAAGCAGTTAATAAGATTTTCCATTTCTTTGGTTTTCAAAGCAATACTTCTCAATAAAAGCACGTCTTCAAATCCAGTTCATCAGAAGAAATCCCTGATAGGTTTCGTATTTCTTGTGTATTCCTTTCATTTTGGTGAATCGAATACAAAAAAATTACTCATTTCAAAACGAATAATATTAAACACTTTGATTCTTGACCCAAATCAATCAGTTATTTATAAATATAACACCAAGCGTAATGTATGTAAAATCAATACAAATTTCAATCCAATGTTTGCAGTATTTTCTTTTACGAACTTTGTTTTCCTTCTTCACTTTGAATTGGCCTTCTTTGAGACACATTACGTTTTTTATGTAGAATACCCAAAGTCATGGAACAGAGTTATCACCAATTATTGGATTATGTTTTTTATTTTTGCTAACAGCAAAGTGGTCAATGTGCGAAGCAGTGTGCTGAAACTGTAGCGGGATAATGATTTCACTGTAGATACAACTTGCAAATAATATTGAGAAGACTGCAGTGTTCGGAGATAATACACTACGCCCACACAGATTTAGGGTTTGATGCCTGATTTTAACAACTTTGAAGATTATACCTTAAATAATTTTTAATAAGTTTATTAGTAATAGTGTATCGTTCTTCTATTTTGTCAGTAACACCAATTCATAGGTCAGAACTAAGAGGAAAATTTCGATTAGACGTCTATCAAAAAAAGTAATTACTTAAAATGATAATGAGTCACAAYTTCTCATAAAAACTTAAAAATATACGCAAATCCTGGATTATTACTATTTTATAAAAATTTTTTTAAAAGTTTACAAATTTTCGCTACCTTTAAGAAACCATTTTYATACCAAAAAGTGCAACAAAATCCACACATATTTGCTACAATCGAACAATACTTATATAGACACGAAAAATGCACGACTGTAGACACATATCGATGAATGCGTGTGTATTAATTGATGTAAATATTGAGGCGAACTGGTGACACGGCRTCATTAACCTTTCAGTGTGGCTGAATAAATTTAAAGCTGAGGCAGTGCTCACCAAGTGCTACATACTTAAATAGGTATATATAAGATGTTATATAAGAACCAAAAGGAAAAAAGACGGCGTATGCACTTAAACTTGCTTCCTCCGACACAATAACCAACACATTTACACTCAACCGTTAAATGCATGTATTGACTGACATCTGATGCCGCATCATTTCCCTCCCATCAGGCTCATCACCGGAAATGTTGTCACAATTAAAAATTGACGTTATTTGACTGTCTCTCTGCCGCAGGCCAAGGCACGTTGCACGCGAAACTTTTTAATGCAATTTATGCACGTAAGGCCCACTGCATACGCAGCCGGCCGCTTGCGGTTACAGCTTGTCAGGTGTAAATATGTCGCGAGATAAAAGCCAAATATATTTCTCCATTTCAACGTTCAAACTGCGAAAGTTGCCATTTTCACTGCAGATCGCAGCGCTGCTTAATGCGCTGGTGCTGCGCTGCCACTGCGCTGCTACTGAGYAGGTGTGTGGCGGCGCATGTGTTGATATGGAAGTGTGAGTGCATTGTGCATATAGCTGTTGTAGCATATTTAAGCAGTTGCAGTGCGTTGCAGAATTTTCTGCAACATGAGGTTGCATTTAACGGAATCTGATTTAAGGAAGGCAATTACTGGACTCTGATTTAAAATAASGAAAAATTGTAAATTACGAAAAAGTACGTTCGTGTTGGTGTTTGTAAAGGTTATATTGTTGGATAATTCTCCAAAGAGACTTAACTTTGACTTWACATACATATATACTTTCATACTACACCACAACTAATAGAGAATTTATCGAGGATATTTTTTAAGTAATTGCTCTAGTAAAGGGTGTATATTTGGAGGTGTAAAACTTTTAATTGAAGTAAAAAAAGAWAATGGTAATGAAGTCACTTCAGAATTCAGTGAAAATATATACTATCCAATTAAGTGTTGGGCGTAGTTTCAAGTAGATGGTGACCACATATGAATATATATAGATTATCCTGAGTCTTATTTATCAGCTGTGGCTATTAATTATGAATTTACTTCCAGATTATAAAAAAAATGTCTCCGATAGCAAATATCTCTTTGTTTTTGCCATTCAAAACGGCAACTTCCGAAAAATAGCCTTCGGTTGCTTCAATGCAAGTAAATGTAAAAAACTGATAGTTAAACAATTATCGCTCTTGAGCAGTTTTATTTAAAAAATTATTTTACAAAAGAAAAAATCAGAAATAAAAATGACATTTGTAATAATATACTTTAATTGTAATACTTGTAAATGAATTATATGTGTAAATATATTTCAATGGAAACTTTTACAATCTTGCCACTTTACAAATATTTTGAGCTTTATGCTCTCCGCCAACAATTTATATTTTTTACCCATTTTGAGTATTTCTTTCTAATAATGTTTTGTAATTTCGAACAGTTGGCAACCATGTTCATTCATTAGAAGTAAATTATGTTTAGATAGATTTGTAGAATGCTAATATTTGTCTACTGAGTTCATTTAATTTACKAGCAAATTTCAAACATATGGCAACTCTTTTTTCTATTTTCGTTGCAAAGTCTTTCAAATATRTGCGATTTGGAGCCATTCAACTCCAATTTGTTGATCTAACCCAATTGATTAATTTAAAATTTTAAACAGGTGGCAACACTATACATATTTTAATATTGAATACTGTATTTTAAATAGTTAGAAAACCTAAAACCACATCAGAGTTCACATAATTTGATTGCTCATTTTCTAACATGTGGCAACTCCTTTTCTTAAAGAATATAAGTATTACAACGTACAACTAAAACAAAAAATAAAATAAAATAAAAAACAACTGTAATAAATCTTTGTATGTTATGCAATATAATATCTTTACCGTCCTTATAAATTTGTTCTAMAAATTTTCACTGTAGCTTTAAACAGAGTTGAGTTTCTTCGAAATATCTCCTGAGTTAAGGGGCTATATGGGTTTATAGGTTTCAAAAACTCTAATTTTATTTTTTTATTGAATTCTATAACACCTCTAGAATATTGGCCTAGATTTTCAAGTCGATCCGAGTAATAGTTCCCGAGATACAGCCTTGAGAACTTGTGTGCTCGAAGCTAGGCTAAGCGCCTGTCTTTAAATGAGTTTTTCTCGAAACTGTGTGTTTTTGAAGCCAAGATTTCCCGAAAACTGCTCAACCGATCTACATGAAATTTTTTACAGGTATTTGAGGTACAAGTCTTAAAAATATGGACAAAGGTTTTCTTTCGATTACAACTATTTGTATAAAAATGTGCGAAATTTCGATTGAAATTTTAAAGTTTTTTTTTTTTTTTTTTTGTAAAAATTAAATCCAATTTTCAGTTTGTTTTCCTGCGTCCAAGTTCTAACTTAAGGTTTTAACTAAAACAAATATTTTTTCACTTTAGATGATCCTGTAAGAGGTTATSCCGYCAACGCGGGCACATCTTTTTTCCGAGGGATCGAAGAAATGACGTCGCAATGGCCGAGTTGCAAATAATTTTTTTCCAAAAATTTCAGAAAAAAAATAAAAAATTTCTTTGTCAATAAAAGTTTTAATCAATTATTTCATTTTTATATGAGAAAAAATTATTGGAAAAGGCTGTTTTTAACCGAGTACACTCATGCAACCCCATAAGATAAAGTGGGTGTCAAATGGCCAACAATAAAATARTAAAGCTGCAAATGTGTGCGCCTCTAAAAAAATTCAAACATATAATTTTCTTTTAATTAATTGTTCTCTCTATACATATACATACATATGTTTGCATATTATAAAATAATATGTCATGTGCAGCGCTCATCGGTTGCAGCAAACTTTAAAACTTTGACCATAAAAACGCGAACTTTGCAGCTGCAGACGAGGTGACAATATGCACTGACTCCTGCTCAATTCGGAAAGTACAAACAAAATATTTAATTTGTTTAGATAACTAAAAAAATTTTCAAAAATCGAAAAAAGAGCTGAAGTTCAAAGCATTTAAAATGTCCGAATAACTGAATTTTCAATTAATATTAACGGCACTTCCCGAAGCACAGACTGTGGGGCACTTCGTGTTCGAGTGTAGCGGTGAACAAATTGTGAACTAGGCACCTTCTTACTCGAGTATGGTATGCTTAGAATCGCAACCACAACCGCAAGTCACCTCACCAATGTCACCATCAATGTCGCATAGCTCACCAGCCATAAAATTGCAATCTTATCATGTTGTCGCAATTTGGCCATAATCCGAAGATGGTGAACAAAAGCGAAACATGACAGTTTGAATTGAGTTGAACGAGGCGCAACATGTGTTCGCGGCAACTGCAGAGCAATAACGGAAAATCACGGACTGCCGCAATGTGCAGCCAAACAGCTTACCAGTCAGCAGTTGAGCTGTATTAAACTACACAACCCCTCGCTGCCAATTTGTGGAGACACCCGGCGGCAGAAGATGAGACGGCCTAAACAGCTGCCACTGCCACTGCAGCCACTTCAGTTGCTGTTTGCCAAATGCCACAATTGCAATACAGTTCAATTGTTTGCAGTTGCCGGTGTCCGAGGAACGAGGAGGATGGTTGAAARTGTTGCAGTAGTTGAACTGTGTGTGTTGAGTTTAAGTTGAAACGGGTCGGTCGCCTTAAGTGGCAAGGCATTGTTGTGAACTTTGTGGTAAGGCGGCCATAAAGTAAGAAGTTGAAGACACAACTTTTAGTCGCCACTGCGACAGCCGCAACAACGATAAAGTTTGCGGTTGCATTGAAGTCATTGAATTTTCGGGCTATGCAGCGCACCCGTGGCCCGAGCCACGACCTCTCGGCCAGCATGGTCGGGCAATTCAATGCGTCGCTTTTGTATTTAAGTAGTTGTACAAGTATTTACAATTGCCGCTGCGGCAGTTTGTCTTACGGATTTTATTGTCTCTGTGTTCTTGTTGCTCATAGTTCAATCCACAGCTGGCTGGGTTGTTAAGGAAATTCTTTTGCAGTTACTTATAAGAATAATGCTGCCTCCGTAGCCATGAGTCTTTGCAAGAACAAAATAAGCCAGTTCGTGGCATTAAATGTAAATATATCTTATACATAGTAGATATATATTTAAGGTTGTTTGTGGGAGATTTAAAATTGCTTATTCTGCAGTGTTTCTGTTTTATTAAGTAGCACTTGCGATTAGTTAAAAAGAATATTTTCAATAATATAGTGAAAAGTTTAGCTCATTAGCATATGGAAATCCTGAAAAGTAGACTACAAAAAGTARCAAAGTATTGCAGTATTTAGAAATGAATGTATGGGTTAACGAAAACTGTGAAAGCAAGTCGGGGATATCTCGGAGTAAATAATAACAATACTCGTGGTAGTTATTATTGGTATAAATTCTATGCATGTGTATAAATCTACTGAAATAAACGATTTCATTACAAGGATTTGATTACGATTAAATTTGTAAAGGAGTTATAWGCTATAGTGGCCCGAAATCGATGTTTCCGTCACATGATTGGTTTCTTTGATAGCAAAAAACCTGTGTTTTTTTTCTAATCGATATCTTAAAGCCTGACGGACTACAAAGTRCATTCCAAAGTAAACAGGAYTTTYTGAATCTAGCGCCTCCTGTAGCAGAGTRCACGARTGGTAGTCAAARTGGTAGTCAATGAAGGTAGGTCAAAGTGGTRTTGAGGACATAAATGACTWTCAGCATGTGGGCCAATCAAAATCCCTGATCACCGGAGATTCCATCGAAACTGTGCGTGCATTCATCAAAAATCAGCCGAAATCGTCATTGAAATTCATGGAAATAAAATTGAACGTCTAAAA
>NW_017535753.1:75036-77150 GCF_001853355.1 Bactrocera latifrons | reverse complement strand
TTTCAAGAAAATTCGAAGTTCTTGAGACAGATTTTCTTCCCTGATGAGGCTTATTTAAGGGCATGGAAACAAGTAAATATTCCGAATTTGAGACAATGAGCAGTCTGAACATAATCAAGAGCTGTCATTTCATACAGAAACATGGTTTGTTGTGATTTGTGAGCTGATGGAGTTATCGCTTCATAGTTTTTCAAAAATGATGCTGGTAAGAACCTAATCGTCATTGGCGACCGTTATCGTGCCATGATAACAGACTATTTGATGCCTGTAATTAAAGCTCGCGATCTCGACGTCATTTTGTTTCAACAAGACGACGCTACTTCTCATAAATCACATCAATCAATGRATTCATTGAGAAAACTCTTCGGTGAGCAAATAATTTCAGCCGGTCGATTGGAAACCAAACCGTTAGAATTTTTCTTGTGGGGATTTGTAAAGTTTAAKGGGAACAATCCCATTTTGATTTAGGTCTTGGAGCAAAACATCACGCGTGTTATTCGGCAGTTAACAGTCGAAATGCTCGAACCGGTCATCGAAAATTGGACTCAACGGGGGAATCTTCTAGCCATGGCGAATATTTGAAAGAGATCATCTACAAAAACTAGACGTCAAAGAATAAACAATTCTCATTAAATTTGAACTTTTTGCGTTTTTTCTTTAAAAAAAAGTTAGGGAATTTTGAAATGAACAGATAGAAAGGTGAATTTATTACATTACTATTTTTGGTAATTAACCATATTGTGGTCGGAAACACCATTCCATTAATGTGAATATCATATGTATTAACAGATATAACTAATAAAATCAATCATACTATTTGGTATATGGAGTCAGAAATAACACATGCCGATTTCGACCAGTTTTATGAGAGACGGTTTCTGAGACTCTACTGAGTGATCCGAACAGAAAACTAGTTAATTTACARTTTGTGTATATTATTCTTAGAATTTCAATATTTACTGTATAATAATASATATTGAACCCTTAACTGGAAAGTYGCTTTATTGCATTACTGCAAYACTKGRAATSCATTTTGTGTTMAATTTTTTGAATCAACTTTAATTTCCCACATCCTGTTTGCACTCCAAACTATACTTCTACGCTTTACAGCAAGCAAAACTGCCACCAGCGCATACATTTTAAGGGAAGCTACAACTATAAAACATAACCACCAACACTTGTCTGACAAAATTGCTGAGAATTGTTTGCGATTAAATGAGAAGCTTGCGCAATATACAATCAAGCAATGGGGGCTGGCGGTGGGCGGTAAAAATAAATAGCGGCTTAGCCACGTTGCAGCTCGGCACTAAAGCAGCTGGTGAATAAATTTTACCTTCCACAGTTCTGTGTACACACACACAGACACAAGTCAAGCAAAAARGAATTGTCACAGCACAACAACAATAGCAAACAGTGAGATGCGCAGATATAATAGACTTTTTCCAACTACGTYGATTGCTGGCAAACACAGAGAAATGGCGGCGCAATTGTTTTATTTTCCAACATTTTTTATTGTTGTGCATTTCATGAAAGCGTCTGTTGTGAGCACACACACACACACACACACATTGGCAAACGTGCATGAAAAAGTAGTTTACACTCATGCTGGATTAGTTGGAGCTCGCACGATAACTACGGCAATCTTTCTATGTAGTTCTCATCGCTTACAAATCACAGCCACTAAACAATAATAACTCATACGCCCCGGTGTGCTAGCCCAAATGCACTCAATGCACAAATGCTGCACCGGCAGGGCTAGCGAGCGCCGTGTCAGTGGCTCGACGCTTTGTTTACAAATTCCAAGCGCCGTGTTGTCTTTGACTAGCAAATGTTCACCCCGTTCACGTGGCTCTACGTGTCTCTACGTTGCTGGGGTCGGCCCTTGTGCTTCTGCACTTTTTTGTTTTTTGTGCSCTCAGTTCGGCATTTGGGTTTGGGCTCATCACCGGCTAACACCTTTTCCACCAAGGCTGGTGTTTTGGTATTGTTACGTGCATTGCCCTTTTTGTGTGTGTTTTTTTTTTTTTTTTTTTGGGAGTGTTTATGTGCGTATGTGTGTGCGCTTTATTCCCTTGGCTTGCAGCTCCGTTTTTTTTGTTTTTTGTTTTTTTTTT
>NW_017535753.1:73477-74978 GCF_001853355.1 Bactrocera latifrons | reverse complement strand
CATTGTTAACCCTGAACAGCAGTAAACTTAACACAGACAGGTGCGTATGTGTATGCGCTTTATTCCCTTGGCTTGCAGCTCCGTTTTTTTTGTTTTTTGTTTTTTTTTTGTTTGTTTTATATATTTTAGATTTATTTGCTGTGCACCCATGGCTCGAATGCGGCACAAGGCATTGCATAAATATTAAAATGGAATTGTGATATTTATATTTGTGCATTACTAAGCATTTTTAACTTTAGTCACAAGTTATTTTTTCCTCTAACCTATTTAACATTTGTTTTAGTTTTGTAGACTTTCCCGTTGCTCTGCCCTTACGGCCTTTGTTTATAAGGCTTTAAGGCTAGTTCAGGTAATGTTTGGCGTATTCATGAGCTGGTGTTGTATGTACTTGCATTCGGAGGCATAACCGTCCTTTGTGCGCAGGCTTTATGTGTGCCAGGAGAATTGTTGGTCGACTGTTTGCATTACATGGAATAAATCAGCATAAAATTCAAATATGTTTTTTTATTACCTAAGAGAAAATATCCTCCTCCTATGGTTGCATAAAATTGGATAATTTATTACATGTACGCCTCTATTAAAATATACATTATTAGGAAGTATAATTTTTTTTAATTTTATGTATTTCTATGCTGAAGTTACTARAAATACAACTGTAATCAAATTGAAAAGAGAATTTTGTCCATTTCATTTCYTTCAAAGTAATCCACTCCCTCTGCAACACACTTATGTCAACGAAATTTCCAGTCATCATAGCACTTGGAAAAATTATCCGTCGTGATGGCCATCAGAGCCTTCTTCGATTGCCAGAAGTTACACGAAGGTAAATGAAGCGAATTTCGGTGGTTGCGGCACGATATTAGTTGAAAATGTGGCGAAATGGTCAAGAAAAACCAATGCAGTATTAGGTGGTGCATTATCGCAATTTAGACATAGTAAAAATCGAAGAATTCACCTTTACAGCTTCACAAAACAACGGGTATCTTAAATACTTTTAAATGTTTTGACGTGAAATTTAGCATAGATCTCACTAACAGTACTACCAACTTACAGAAAAATTAGAAAAATGTGAAGCTTAAATTAAAAATTCACCTTTCAATTTGATCACATTAGTAAGTAATTTCTGTAGCAAATTTTTACCAACCCATTCAATAATTATTGAAATGTGTTCTTTACTAATTTGTTTTTAAGACTTTGTGGTCCTTAAGTTTGAAAAAAATCTAAAAAGCACTGCTTTTGTTTTTTCATATTGGATATTATATTTTTTGTATTATTATTTCTTTTGTTACAAAGTTTATAATGCATACAATTGCACAAAGTCGCAAAAAATAGTGTCGCTCCGTTTTATTAAACTTTGTATATAGTATCTACTCATACTTATATATTAACATACTCAGTGCTTTCGTTTATCAACGATATAAAAGTCAAAATGCACAAGCTTTCTGAGCTTTCCAGAAAACCTTAACATTTCACGATTTTTTTTTTTTTTTTTTTTTTTTTT
>NW_017535753.1:70154-73197 GCF_001853355.1 Bactrocera latifrons | reverse complement strand
TATTCAAGATGATCTCTTTATGAAAGCCTACCATCAGGCAATCGTTACTGTTATCACCTGACAACGTCCTTGAAGCAAATTTGGCTCAACAGAAGCAAGTAGGTTCTTCAGTGGCACACCGTCGATGACCATAAACGTATCCCTTTTACATTTGAAAAAATATTCAAGCTTGAAGTAGGTTTTAATAAGAAAATCGACAAAATCTAAGCAATACCTTCCAAAGGTACAAACAAGTTATTCCAAGGGTTCAAAATAACCACCATCTACCTGTTGTAATGTTGGTGGAGACTCTCCTGCAAAGGCTTTACACCTCTTCACTACTGTGAAAAAGGGGTGAAAACTTGCGAAAAAATGTTCAGCAGGATGTTTTAAAAAGCATATTGGTTAGCCGAAAAAGTCCTTTCGTATTTTATTAATATATGTCGTTGTAGTTATGTATATCTAGTGCTACCAGTCWCATTGTATCTTACCATATATTGTTGGAAAGGTGACATTTTCAGCTTTATTTAACGAAACAAAATTTTATTCGGGGAAGTTTAAAAAAAGTTACAGCTGTTCAAAAATTATTGAAATTAATAAAGAARTTCACAATATTTTGAAAAAAGTTTTATAAAAAGGAAGAATTTGATGCAAGCAATAATATCTTCGATGGAGGGCAATCGRTGGTTTAACTCAGCAACAGTGCATCGATGAACTCAATTCAAATTTTGGTGATGAAGCTCCATCAAGGATCAGTGTTTATCGATGATATGGTCAATTCAATTGAGAACTATTGAAATTAATGACGCTGTGCGTAAACGACTATTGCAAGATYTTTATGTGACCTATTGTGAGAGTGARAYAACTGTAGCCATTAGTGGACTGGCCTTCATTTAATATTTCAAGAACATTTGACAGTAAAAAACGTGTTCACGTTGGATCCCACRCAATTTGTCAATCATCCTGATCGACCATCGAAAAATGGTCAGGCTAAAAAGAAATGGCACAAGCATCTGGGTTTACTCGCGTTTCCATTGCAATTTATGCGCTTTTAATGTACGCACTTCTCCAGTGAATGCACAAAGGTGAGCACGGCATAAATGCATAAGTTGCCGCAACTCAACTTACGCACGCACACACACACAAAGGCGTGGCACGGGCCCTGCCAGGCCGTCAAACCCAGGCCGCTCGATGAAAGGAAAAAGTGCAAGTGCTGGGACATAAAAGAAATCGCTTCCATTTTTCCCAACCGAGCTTACAAGGTGCATGCTATCGATGTTGGCGGCGACGGCGCGCTTTTGTATCCGTTACAAGTTGCAAAAGTTCAACGAGTTTCGTTATAGTCATTGTTAACCCTGAACAGCAGTAAACTTAACACATGCCACACGCACACACATACAAACACAGACACACGCACACTGGCGCACTCAACAATATCACGTAACAATTAAATTTCTTACGCGAATTTGAGTCTTTTATTCCAACTTCTTTGCAATTCACCCCACTGCCTTTTCGCCTTTCGAACACCTCGAAAGTGGCGCTCACTTTATTTATGTATGTATGCGTGTATGTGTGACCCTGTAGGTTTATGCGGTGCTAAAACCCAATTGCACTTTGACTAGTTTAACACTTGCAACAACCAGCGCTGCCAAACATACATACACACATATACAAGCCATACACTCACGCCAYGATTCCCTTCTTGCAGTTATTGTTGTTGCCTGTAACCTTCGATGCGTTCGTTACGAATGCGATTATTCTTTTTCATTGCTGAGCATGTAGAAGCGTTTCATTTATTATGCTGCTGCTTGTTCTTCCGTTGCTTAGTAGATCATTATTTGTTATAGTGCGCTGTTGTTGTTGTTGTTGTTGTTGTTGTTGCTGTTGATATCAGGAGTGCCATTCTTATTCGTTGAAAACGCGGCACCAACTGTGTATGCGTATTAATCTATGTTTGAATGTGTGTGTTTGTATGCTTACAGTAAAGATTCTAAAAATAGCATCAACAATAATTTCTGAGCTATTTTCAGCGTTGCCTTCATCCTGACGACGACCTCACGTTGTCTCTGCGCTGTTGCTCTCTCGCCGCACTGCCTACCTCTYTCTTGCCAAGTGCTGATTTCTGCAATGCCATTGCAATGGCATCATACGACCTCACAGTCTCTGTTGCTGCAATACTCTCACTCACTTGCTTGCGCTCGCTCTCTCTATCACTTCTCTCTATTTACTTTTAAGCATTCTCCTTTTATTTTCTGTGAATTTTTTTCACTTCAAAGTTAAAGCATCAGCCAAACAGCAAACCTTCCTAATCTCCACAAGAAGTACGAGCACTTGTCTGCTGCCGCCTTAATGCTCTCGTCCCCAATGTCCTTGTGCTCCGTTATTGCTATTCATTCAACTTTTGGTGCAGTGAGCGAATCGGGGTGACCGCACAGTGCCATGTAGGAAATTGTTTTCGATATTCTGCACTTACTTCACTTTATTTTCGTTGATAATTGGTTTATTTGTGTATTGTCGGAGTTATTAGTTTACACTATTTTTGCAGTTTCTCTTTGAATCTCTTGGGAAAAATCTCTATAATGACCACCACATCAAATAAGCCCTTTATATTAAATCACAATAGATCTCATTTCATCATGTAATATTACTTGAAATGTGGTATCACTTTTTTATCATATGACCTTCAATCTTCTCCACTTTATCATACTCTTTTATATCACAATCTCCCTCATTCAAATTACACATTATTACGTGAAGTCACAGAGATATCGTTACATCAAGTTATATAATTTTATTTATATTTCATATCATCATTTTTGCGCTACTCATTCCATTACCGGAACATTTGTATTCAATATTTCAATCAATCAAACATCACATTATCGCGGATTTCTGTTTTAGAATCACATCATGCGGCATATTGACTAAAAATTACAGTAACATTGCATTTCATCACATCACATAATAGGAAATGTACTTGTCATGTTTTAATCTTATAACAGCGCATCATGTATTATTTCAGGAAATTGCATCATGTATCATATTCTCATCCAATGATGATTGG
>NW_017535753.1:48888-69792 GCF_001853355.1 Bactrocera latifrons | reverse complement strand
TATGATTTTTCAACACATCACATGATATTTGGTCACAATATGATTTTTCAACACATCACATGATATTTGGTGCGAATTCAGTATGTGGTGCATTTAACACATTAATATTCATAAAAAACTGCAAATTAAAAATATTAAATTTTCTCCAATTTTCGTATTCAATTTTTTGCAAATTATTCCTAGTAACACGCCGCATGTTGCCAATCGATATTTCCGTCGCAACTACGCCGCCAACAGTCGCCGCAATTTCTATTTTTAGAATATGGGTTGCGCGCAAATACATCCGTAAATACACACACATCTATTTACATATAGCTGCATATATGTACATCTTTTATGGCTTCCAACAGTGTGTGCAATAGAGTTTGCATGCTTGCGTAAGTGTGTATGTATGTGTCTGTACAAAATTTCTATTTTTACTACCCATTACGATTTTCTACTACTATTTCCGTACGGGCGTCTGTTTGCGGCAATAACAAAAACACCAAATTGAAAATATGTAGAAAACACACACACACGCACACAAATAATATATAAAATCTAACTATGCGCTGTACTAAGTTTTTGTTTTCTTTTTTCATTCTGCACTTCATGACGCTAATATCCTTGAAAAGTGCATTTCCCAAGGATATCATTGTCGGTGGATGGCACAAACAAGTACATATGCACACACGCACACAAATTCATATAAAGATGCACACAAATGTACGTGTGTGCGTGAATGAGCCATACATGCATGTGTTTGTATGCCATTACCTTGACGCGGCACATACCCCAGAAATGGCAATGCTGAAAAGTTACTCATACGCAGCGTGCGCCGCAAGTGACTCTAGTGYATTTCTCTACATATGTTCATATGTATTCTGATATATGTAAGTGCGTGTGTGTGAGTGCCTTTGCATTTGCAGTTAAAAGTATGCATTGTATGTGGATAAGTGGTTGTTGGCAACTTCTTGTTGCAACATTGAAACACATTATTGACGGCTCTGCCTGGCAGGTAGGCAGCCTCAGCAGTCAAATAGGCAGGCAAGTTGGCAGGCCGAAAAGCGGGCATGCTGCCAACCCTTGTARCTGATTCAATTTAGGTGTTATTTCCTGACGCTGACGCTTTGTTTTCATTCCATTTCACTTTGCCGCTCTGTTTTTGCTGCCTCTAATGTATTTTTATTTGCAACTTTCTGCCTTCTTCTTCTCCTCTTATGCATATATAACTTTTGTGTGCTGCGCCCTTATTTGTGTGTTTTCCGATGTTGTTTACGCTAGCTGGCCCTCGAAAAATATCAGCGACTGCAGCAGCAGCAGCACGAAGCCTTTGCGGGGAGCGCACATTTCAGTTGTTGTAGTTTGAACATTGCATTTGTTGTCAGGCATTTAAGCGCATATTTGGGATAGTAGGCGATAAACGACTTGGCAGCGATATTAAACCGCTCACATATTATGCAAGAAATGGCAGTAAGTGAAATATGATGCCCTGACAAATTTAAATACTTCGTGCACTGCATATCTATTATGATGGAAAAGCATTAGTCTTTGAAATTTTTTTAAAGCACGTTAAAGTAAGACTGGCGATAGCATCATGCGAATTAGTAATATCGAAAATTCCTTATATAATTTTTTATATAAATTGATCTATTTACAAAAATGACATTGTATGTAGCTTAAGGTACTTCGAAATCTTTTTATGAACTCATGGTCGTGATATAACAATTTCTTTAGTACCGAAGAAACCAAATGCGGTTGAAGTCAACTTCAGAGTGTGTTTCAGAAATATGGGAACTCAAAATCTTGTATCGCAGCTATGCGAATGCGAACCCATAGCCATTAGAAATTGGTCCCTTAAATCATTTTTTGAATTAACAAATTTTTTCTTAAGAATGCTTGTTCATGTAGAATAAACAGAGAGTTGTCAGATGAATAATTTTAATATATATCGCTTCACAACAGCCCAAAGCAACATTAAACTTAAATTGAGCGCTTCAAAACAGCACAAAACGATAATGTGTTGCTCATATTCTCTACTTACAAACGATTTAAAAGCTATTCAGAACAGAAACTTTAAAATTACTAGCGATCTAGCCGAATAGTTATTATTAATCAAAAATAAAAACAGGACCTACCTGCCTCATTCATCACTAATCATCCGTGCATGATTATGTCATGATTTTCTGTCTATCCTTAAAACAAAAAACAACAAAGTTGTTTAAGTCAAAATGATATAATTCACAAGCTACTAATCTGGCAACAAATTTAAATTCATTTGAATATAATTTTATTAGCGCCATCTATGTGTCAGGCTGGTTAAAAACTATTCAAAAAAAGCAGTTGCGAAGTTTACATCAGCAAACTATAAAATAAAGTCATTAAACAAATTTGGCTAAAATTAGTCAGGTTAATTCAGAGGTTCGATTCACGTTTAACCCTTTCCCATCCTCTTAACTGTAGAGGAAAAAACGGCGATAGTTAGATTTGACTAATTAGTGGTTTAATTATGGAAAACCATCACAGGATAAATTTAAAAAYGCTGCATTTCTTAAAAACACCTACTAAATAGTAAAAACTGAGAGCATTGCCGTTTTCATTGTTTATATTTGTATGAGAAATACAAAATCATTATTTTCAAAAGCAGTTAGTATATTAATCCGGCAAGGTATCCTTTCATCCAGTTACCAAATATCTTAATCCAGTAGAGCATACTTTAATCCAGTTAGCAAATGTCTTTAATCCAATAAGTCCAGTAGTTYTCGTATCTTTAGATTAGTTATCGATCTATGACGACTCCATCATCCTCTCCCTCAATATTGCTGGGCTCTTCAAATGGACATATCTGCAAAATCCTGGTGAGTGTAACTTTCATATCGTCCAAGATTAACTTAACGTCTGGATGTTCATTTCTTGGGTAATTTAATTCTTGCATGAACCTATGACATTCTGCACCCATTTCGTCAGCATCTGCAATTACTTGTAGCTTCTCAAACTCTTCGAGAAGTTTTTGTAATTCTACTTGTGTTCTTAAATGAGCCATTATGCTCCGAGTTGTTTGGAGATTGTTTGCTTCTACCGCAGGTTGATTTCGTTCTGAGAGAGAGATGCGAAAATTGTTCGCGTTTTATGTGCTTGCCACAGGTAAGAAAGTATGACCGATTTAGCCGAAATGAGGGATTATATTGGGTTCTAAGAATTATGATGGCTGATTTTCGAAGGTCAGCAGAACTGAGATTTTTAAGAATTGTTACTACTGTGAAATTTAAGGGCATATTATAACAATAAACGCCTAGTAATTGAAATGAGAGCCTAAACAATCCTATGCCAGCGTATTTTCTAGAAACTCGTTTTACTACCTGCCTTTGCACACATTACTAGTCTGCGCAGAATCCTCAAAACACGAGCGGATTTTGCTGCTTTGTAAAAACCTGTTTCAGCTTGAAACAAAAACAAATTTACCTTCTCCGCCTTCGACAACTTGTCTTGAATTTAAGACACAAATCGCCAAATATAAYTAAAATCCATGGAAATTTCAAAATACTGCTGACTATAGAACATTTTCAACCAATCACCAAATTACAGTCTTAAAAATATCCTGTTTTATTCAATGGGAATTCCGCTTTCGTTTCAAAAGTATTTGGCATGAGCTGCTCAGAAACAATGATATCGCCAAATGCCGAGATATTGGTACAGTCAGAAAAGGCATGTGAATAAGCGAAWGAAACATCTACAACAAAGTTTTTTCTCTAATGAGCTCGGTGATTTAATACATGACYAAATTATGAATAGCAAAAGAATTTATAAAAAACTTTGTACGTTTGTAGAAAATTTCCAAATGTAGTATGAAAAAGCTGAAAGATTAACAATTTGATACAGCAATCACTGCAGATTATTATCAAATTATRACTTTCTTGAAAAGGCACTAAATACCTCAATTTATTTATTTATTTATTTTTTTTTTTGTAAATAAAAAAAGTGCTTTATTGAAATATGTTTATGATTTTCTGATACTTTTCTTTCTGTTTACTTAAGGAGTTACATGGGTTTACGGCTTCAAAAATCGATTTTTTAAATTATCTTATTAAATTCTACAGAACCTTTATTATTGTCCTAAATTTCAAGTTGATTCGAGTAAAAGTTTCTGAGATACAGCCTTGAGAACGCGGCGAGATTTCTCGAGAACTACTATACTGAAATTTGCACAGATCTCGAGATACAATTCTTAAAGAGTTGGACCAAAGCTTTTCTTTTATTCTTCGTTCAAGTTCTAAGTTAAGGTTTTAACTTAGACACGTATATTTTCACTTTATATGGTAAGGAGCTATCCTGACAAAAAAAAATTGGTAATAATTTCAGAATTTCTTGGTTAATAGTGTATTTTTGTAACAATAAAAAAATTGAAAAAGGGCAATTTTGTTTCCGAGAAAACCGCTTAAATGTATACAAAAAAAAAACTGACATAATAAAGAAACATGTTATTYGTTTTCTGATTTATTGAGTGTAAAAAGGCAATAAAGATTAAAAAATAAATGGGAAAAAATCTCACAAAACAATTCATGAACTRTTCCGGTTAAAAGAATTGGTTTTGTAAGCAAATACTAATGAAAACATGGCGTTCATGAATTTTTTTTTCAGTCTTGGCAGCTATCCATTCATTAGCGCTATCCGCATTGGAGAATTTCATCCCATAGCCAAAATCGGCAACAACATCTTTTTAGACCAGAATGAATTTTTTATAAATTTTTTTTTTTTTTTTTTTTTAAGAATAGACAAAAGTTAATCCTTTAATCCATATGTACATATAAATATTATATTGTATCGGACATTAAAAAGAACTACCTTATACTGTATATGTATATATATCATCATGTATATTTATGAATTCCGGCTAAGCGAGTTTGTTACAACGCTTACAAACGCTACATTTGTTTACTAACTACGGCTAACTTATTTACTCGTCTATCGGTTSATCAACTGGCGCTGTCACGTGCTCGCTAAATACACACACAAACCCAGAAAACGACAACAACAACCGCCGACGCAGCGGGCATGGGTACGGTGCAAGTGCGGGCGAGCAGTGAGCGTGGCATGCAGCTATTGTTCTAAGCCTGAACTAACGGTTGTTGTGGTGGCAACTGGCGACTAAAAACTGACAAAGGACGAGTAACGGCAAAAACGTAGCTAACGTATGCCTGCTGGTGGATGTGTGTATGTGTGTTCGTGCATGATTCAGCAGCATTTCAGTTTTGTATGAGGACGTGTGTGTGTGTGCGTGATAAGTTCATACTGTTGACAATGGCTCSTTCTCTTTCAGCTCTTTTCAGCATTATTTTAGCCGGTTTGTGACAAGTGTTAATTGTTTGCTGAACGAAAATTGCGTAAACGTGACCAGAAACATTCCGTAAACAATGCGGTCGGCGCAAGTAAACATGGGAGTAGTAAATACACTCACCATGGTTGCATATTTTGTGTTAGTTTTCGAAAAAAAAACTACACTGTTGCTGGCTAAAAGCTTTAAACTATTTTTAATTGAATTGTCGCTGTTTGCSAATTTGTATAATTTTGTTACTTCAGTTGGTTGGGCATATTAATATTGGGTAGTCGAAAAAGTCTTTTCGTATTTTGTCAATAGATGTCGTTGCAGTCGTATATCTCCAGTGCTGCCAATCATAAGGCGTCATACCATATAATGTTCTGTCTTAAGCTTCATTTAACCAAAAAAAAAATATATATATAAATTCGGAGAAGTTGAAAACAAACTAACAGCTGTTCAAAAATGAGTGGAAATAATGAAAAATTTCGATATATTTTGAAATATTTGTATAAAAAAGGGATGAATGCTACACAAGCCAACAATGAAGTGTACAGAGACGATGCTGTACCAGTTCATGTAGCACAACAATGGTTAGGCCGCTTCCGTTCTGGAAATTTCGATATGAACGCTCTGGTCGACATATCGTTGAAAAATTCGATGAAATTATAGAAAAAAAAAGGTTGACTACAAAAAGGGACTCCATGTTTGGGTACCACATGAAATGTCTGTGAAAAATTTAATGAACCGAATTAACATCTGCGATTTTTTGCTGAAACGAAGTGAAATCGAAACATTTTTGAAGCGACATAAGACAAAAAGTGGATGAAATAAGGAAATAATGTGCGAAAAAGATCATGGTCCAAGCCTGGTAAAGCTCAAAAAATGGTCGCAAAGTCAGCATTGATGCTCCGAAAGGTTATGCTGAGTGTTTGGTGGGATTGGAAAGGCATCATCCACTATGAGCTGCTCCGACCTGGTCGAAAGACTGACCCCACATTTTACTGTCAACAACTGATGAGATTGAAGCAAGCAAAAAAAAAAACTCTAAACACAAAAAAAAACGGTCAGAACTGATCAAGAGAAAGGGCTTCGTCTTCCATCAGGACCATGTTAAGCCACACACATTTTTTATGGTTCGACAAAAAACTGGAAGAGCTTGGCTGGGAAGTTTTGATGCATCCCCCATAGAGCCCTGACCTTGCACCATCGGACTACCATTTGTTTTGGTCAATGCAGAACTCCTTTAATTTAGCAAATTTGGCTTCAAGAGAAGCCTGTGAAAATTACCTGTCGTAGTTTTTTGCCGAGAAACCAGAAAAGTTATACAATGATGGAATAATGTCTCTAGCGGAAAAATGGCAAAACATGGTCGACCAMAWTGATACATATTTGGTTCATTAAATTTTATTGTAAATATAAAAGAATAAGTTGAAAATTTATTAGAAATACGAAAAGACTGTTTCGACTCCATAAAATATCTCTACAAAGAAATTAATATAAAAAAATTTCTTCTGACTTGCAAGTAGTAATAAGGAGTTTAAAGAAAGGATCGGAGACAAGAACCAAAGAAGCATTTATCGATAATAGAATGAGTAATTACATAATAATAAAAAAGAATCAGGCATATTCTTAGTAATGGCTAAAGTTTGTTATTTTTGATATAAAGTACATCTCTCAGGTTTTCGGTTTATGCAGGAACATTCTCCAAACAAGTRCTGCAAATATTTGAGCATACCAAAGTGGCACACACATGCAGACAAACACATATGTACAATCACGTTGACGCCAGGCATTGTTCGATGTGAACTTTTAACCCACAAAAACAGCAAAGTGCATGCATTTGCACAAAAATGGGCAAAATGTTGCAATAAACTCTGCAAAACAAAATAAAAGCCAAAAAACAACGGCAATAATAGCAAGTTGTTGAGTGAAAAAATGGCAACGCCAAAAAGCGGCGAGCGCCATAAAAATAAATGTTAATAAAACAAAAACCAACAATAACGCAAATTCCGTCTACGGCGCTTAATGCTGCGGAAATTATCATTGCGCTCCATCTCATGCGGCATGTGGCATGTGGCACGTCGACGTCAGCCATCAGACGTCACATACCGCCACTACACCAGCTGAGCTAAGCTGTTGGCCATTGTTGCATGTACTTTTTTTTGCTGCTCCTCCACTGCTACAGTTACTTTAGGTTGGCACTCATGCCGCGCGCTTYCCACATTTCGATGTTTTTGTCGCTTTTCTGCTTTGCGCTTTATCTTTACGCATTGTTTGTTGCGTCAATGTTGCGGAATTTTAAATTTTACACACACACACACACTTGCGTGCCTGCAACACCATCGCCGCCCTGTCGCACGGCAATTGCAACATCAGCAACCTGACAGCTTATCTGCTCTCCAGGAGAAAAGCGTAATAAATGGTGAGAGCGCTGAAATGAAGGAAAAGCGGCGTGTGGCAACCAAAAAACGGTAAACAAGTTTTTCACATTTCGTATGTTGTACTATTAATATACCGTTAAACCGCAGCGAAAATGTGTTGTTGCAAGTACCTAGGCACCGTGGCAATAACATGTAGCACATTGAAGTGGCAAAAACGACCAGGCAAGGTTGAGAAAATTTAATGTGCTCTGACCACATTATTCGTTCCGATTTCATCGTTACTTTTTGCAAGTAAATTCTGTRGTGTATACAYACATACATACGTATATACACAACCCTTTGATTGGTGGTAATAGTGTGCTTCATGACGGGTTGGGTAATAACAAACATGTGTATTAACATGCTTTGCTAGCTTTATAATCCCGTTATAATTATCCTTGTTATTGTTATTGTTCTTTCTTACCTTTTTATTAATATTCATACTCATACTCATACTTAAATTTGAATTGAATTCAATTCAATTTTCATAACCACATTAATTTTTGTAATTGCATCCACTTCGTACTCACGTCCTTATCCACATTTTTATCTAAATTATCTTTCATTCATATATATACTTATGTTCATACTTATATTTGAGTTCAATTGAATATTCATACCCGTTGTCATACGCATATCCATTATTCGTACTCATACTCAAACCTCGTATCCCCTGTCGTCTCCTATCTATCTCATTTTCAAGATTAGTATGACTGTCAGTAACATCTATACCAAATATATTACACCAAAATAATCATTAGTGCTTAGTATAYGCTTGGATCTCTGAAGTAAAGCCTTAAAAAAAACAGAACAAATGGGTTTTTCGGCAAAATTAATGTATTTGGTCCAAGAACATTTTGAACGAGTGTTTTAGCTCGTTGGCCGCGTCTATGCGTCTGCATAACGCTTTCCTTTCATGGGAAAATGCACTGTTCCGAAAAGGAGGAAGTCGGAATACGATGAATGGTTAATGGTTCAAATGTGATTTTTGGTCAAATTATCGTCCTTCTAATGTTGGATTCTGAGCAATTTTCGGACGTCAGTCAATTTGTGYGGAACAAATCGTGCACACACCTTTCGTAAGCCCAAGTATTCGGTAAAAGTGCGATAAATCGATGTTTTGGAAATGTTCAATTCMATTTCCATGAATTTCAATGATGATTTCGGCTGACTTTTGCTGAACTCACTCACAGTTTCGATGGAATTTCCGGTGATCACGGATTTTGATTGGCCCACATGTTGATTGTCAATTATGTCCTCACGACCACTTTGAAAACGTTGACACCACTCGTGCACTCTGCTACGGGATAGGCAATCATCGCCATTAACTTGTTTCCTCAATTGAAATGTTTCGGTAAAAGTTTTACCAATTTATAAACAAAACTTAATGTTGGCTTTTTGTTCGAAGTATATTTTCGCACCGATAACATAAACATACTGACACTTAAAATGCAATAAATTCACTTGCAATCAATGAAATGTCATGAAATTTTCACAGGACATTTGACAACGATAGCATATTCTAATGCACCAGTCGACATATAGATGGCGCCAACAAGGGGCGCTAGATTCAAAAAGTCCTGCTTACTTTGGAACACACTTTGTACTATTTGGTTGTTATGCGTCGTTTGCGCGAAGCTATTCATAAAACGTGGCCGGCATTAGGGGTCGACAACTCTTTGTTTTTGCAGCACGATAATGCAACTCATACAAATTAATATGTTTAAATATTCAATTTCATTTCATTTTAAAAATCATTCGTTGTCACATTGACACATACTAATATACATACTCCCTTTCATGCAGAGATTGCATRGGCATAGGRGATTCAAAAAATTTAAACTTTTTATTATCTTATTAAATTTTACAACGCCTCTAAAATGTTTTTCTAAACTTTCAAGCTGATTCATATAATAATTGCGAAGATACAGTCTTGAAAATTTGTGCGCTCGAAGGCTAGCTGGGCTAAATACGCCAACTGTAAACGAGCTCTTCTCGAAACTGTGTTTTCGATGTCTCTTGACAAGATTTATCGAGAACCATTGAACCGAATTTCATGAAATCTTACACAGGTCTTTGAGATACAATTCTTAAAGACTTGGACGAAGAATTATTTTTTCTATTGCGATTATGTAAAGGAACCTTTTGCGAAATTTTAATTTTTTTGAAAAAAATCCAACTTTCAGGTTTTTTTCCTTCTCGGAGTTCTAAGTTAAGATTTTAGCTAAAACACAAATTTTTCACTTTAGATGATCCTGTAAGGAGTTATCTTGTCAACGCGGGCGCGTTTCAGAACTTTTTTGTTAATATGTAGTGTATGTTCATAATAATAAAATATCTAATAGAATGTTTAATTTTTTATATGAAATAAAAAATTGTTGAAAAAACCGGTTTTTTACCCGAGGAAACCCTCTAATGCCTTTGAATCGCGATTTCGTTAACAATTATACCCTGAACAGCGTATATTAAGTTCGCCACGAAGTTTGCAACCCTCAAGAGAAAATGTCGCAGACCCCATTAAAGTACATATGCTATACAAGTGATCACCGTGACGAGCCTAGTCGATACGGTAATGTCCATCTGTCTGCGTATGCGCGAACTTATACGTCAGACTTTGAGATATCGATCTGAAACACACGCACACGTTCTTTCCTACCCCAATAGGCTTCTCATTTGTCGGAAACATCGTTAACTGATTACTATAGCATCTAGCTGCCATATAAACCAACCAATCACTATCAAACTATTTTTATTCTTGAAGGGCATTACAACACCGGTTCTACCTAATTTAATGATTTTCCTTATGTTAAAGTTAACTTTGCTATATAATCTCACATTTTAGTAAATGAGTTAATTTCAATATCCTTTTCATTTGAACCACCCATTATACTCATTTACCAATTGCAAACTTACATAAGCACGCTGTGCCACACCAATCGCCGTCAAACGAACAAACATAATTGCATTTTGATGTTTATGCAACATAGCAACATACTGTACAGCTATGAAATTTCACACTCTCGCACACAACCACACATACACACAAGCAGCTCTTAAAATTTATGTGAAATCCAAAAATACTTAACTACAACAAAAGGAATGCAATTTGCCACAACAACTCATTTGCAAGCTGGCAACACGCGTGTAGCTGCTACAGACGAGCTAACTGCACACATATACACATGACGGTGCATGTCACGTACATGTGTGTGTGTGTGTGTAGGTGCGAGTAATGAAAAAGAATGTGTGGCATAAAAACACCGACAGTGCGGCAAGTGCCGCAGGACATGGACGGTTTGTTGTGGCCCAAACAGCAACAGCCAATATATATCARCASCACAACAACAATAACAAAAAMCAGCWSTAYACATTGGCATTGACGTAAATTGAGTAATTTTTTAATTGTTTTCCGGTTCGTTTAGTAATTTAATGCTACGGTAATTAACTTTATAAATTCTTGGCAAGTGTTGATGTTGTTATTGTTTTTGACTTTTTTGTTTTTGTTTACATTTTTCGCAATATTTTAACATATTTTGCTATAATTTGCATTTGCTGTGAGCCAATATGGCAGCTGCAGTACATTTTACATGCGCCGCACATTAATAGCCAGGACGAACATKAACAAAAAAAATGTGAAAAAGTTAAAAACAAAGTTAAAAAAAATTGAATAAAATTTTAAATATTTTTCCAAACCTTTTTCAAAATTTGTTCGAAACTCTGTCATAGTGGCCTATATTTTAGTGAAAAAATTGAAGTTAGTGAGAAAGTTAGTTAGAAAGTCTCATTCACATAAACTACTTGCAACACCACTGCGTATGAGTTACATGTTAATGTGAGACGTAATAAATATATTCAGATTCACTGCTACTGCACTGTTAACCGCAATACCACCAGCTGTGTTWAAGCATTAACATTATGATTCAATCAGTTTTCTGTCTGTGTTACACAAGCACCAGCAACAACAACAATAATAACAGCCAGCTGCACCAGCAATAACAGTAACCACAACAACATGTCACAATATGTACAGCCTTACTGTCACTTAATCGTCCTTGTCGCTCCGCTCCTCGACGCTTGTCTGGCGCTGAAGTRAGGAAGCGTCGGAAACCACAGCAATAAACGGTAACTGGAGACTATTTTACACATGCAAAATGTAGGTAAATGATTTGCAACCATCTGCATACTACAAATACATATATTACTACAAAAACATACATGCATGTACACACACAAACACATTGTTTACTCGCCAGTTAAGTGGAATCAATTGTACGCGCTGCATCTGGGGTGACAAAATGCCTTCWAGGCGCTGGCTTGACTCACCACAAATCATTGGTCAGTTTTCATAAATGAGTAAGTGGTGCGTAAGTAAGTAAGTAGGTGATTACAAAGGCAACTAGAATTGTCTGACGCACATAACCAAGCACAATGACGCATACCATACATGTGAATCGCTCAATTTATATGCACAAATACACACATACACATACATTTGTTTGTAGATTCTCGCAGCTGTGGCATTTCCTTTGCCGTCAGAGCGAGTTTGGGCCACCGTCACACAGGCACACAGACACACAAGCAGACATACTTTGGTACTTAAGGGAATGCTTAATACTTTCATGAATAAGTAAGTAAGGCATGCACTTTGTGGACTGTGGCAKCTCAGCTGACCGCTGCTGTCGGTAAGTCAGTCGTTGTTAGCAGCAGTTAGTTCGTAGTTTGGTATGCTKTGTGCTTTTAATTTTTACTATTTGTGTCTCCTTCTGCCAACGCTTTATGCTGGAGTGCGCTTAAGCCTCTTGGATGTTGTCTCTTTTGAAGTGCGACTTTTGTCAATGGCATAAAATATGGCAGTTTAATTCTTCTTATGTCAAGTAAAGCCTTGGCYACAGTCCACACTTCCTTTTATTTTTAGCGAGAGATTTGATTTGACTGACATTGATTTACATAGTGCACATGTGGCCAGTCTTAAGCTATCTACTTTTGATTGACACACAATTCCAATAATTGTGGACATCTAAAAATTTTCAAAGTGACTTATGGGGAAGAGGTTTGGTCTTCAATTTCAAAAAGGAATTGACTTGCGCGCTATGTAAAGAGCAAATTACCAGCTTGAGCTAACGACGAACTTGTTATRTTTGTTATTTTCTTCCAAGATCCAAGAGGGCATACCAAGAGATGAATGTTTGTATAAAATGTTCTAAGCATTGCATAAAAACAGATTGCGAAAAAATATATGCATGAGAAAACTTAAACAAATTTTATTATTWATTTTCGAGTTAATATAATATAAGCAGTTTTCAGAAGTTATGTAGATTAGAGAACTTCAAAAAGTGTTTTTTTTACATATATATTTCTATGTACCTATAGTATATCAAGCATCATGATATGTACAAATGTATGCATATTCTCCGAAAATTCACTTTTTGTCATTGCTACAAACACCTCATATTTCTGTCAAATACTGAAAAAAATGTGTTCCCATTTCAAAAGCGAGATATGTTCTTTTAAAGTTATATACTAACTCTACAATTCTATAAAAACACTTTTTTCTAACGATACGTTTCCTACAATTGTAGGTCTGGTAGTAAGCGGAATGCTCTTGATACCGATCAGTGCCATTTATAGTTATGTTTACTGTGTTAGCTAATAGGAGAATGCCGCGCATAAGCATACTTAATGATAGAATGAAAGTGAGGGTTTGGCCAATCGCGCCATTGTTCGGAATTTGGCAGGTCGCTAACAGTGGTATGTAATTACCTGAATAAAAAAGAAAATCCGGTCGAAAAAATTATTAGAAAGCAACATGAAAGAGAAATTTGTCGACAATTATCAAATAACAAAATACGAAAAGCGATAGGAGAGAATCAAATTTCTGCAGCTGTTTCAACAATTTGGCATGCGGTCAAATGAAATCCCAACGTTGTACSTGAGTAAATGCAGAGTCGATCTATTGAACTCACACTATAAAGACTCTAAACTCAGTTTTTCCGATGAGAAAAAGTTCAGCCTTGATGATCCAGACGGCTTTTTGAGATACTGGAGAGATTTACGACCAGAGCCACGATTTGATTCTGAAATCTGTATGAGTTAAGTGCTTCACTCTAACAGAAGAGGCCAAAATTGATCCATCGAAGAGATCAAGTATTCCACCAGAATAATCCCAGGCCATATACAAGTTTGATGACTCGTCAAAAGCTTTTGCAGCTTGAATAATATGTGCTCCCTTACTCATCATATTCTCCAGACTTGGCACCTTTGGAATTTTACTGTGAATTCTGCAACTCGATCTAGCTTTGGGAAGTCGATACCAGAATACGAGTAACACGAGTATACGAGTGAATTTCATGATAGCGGACTCAAAAACCATAAGGCTGTGCTCTGGCAAACTAAAAGTATGCTTTCGATAAATTAAAGTTCACTAACCCAGGTCATCCCTTGGAACCATGTTTCCAAATAGGGATCATATTTAGTCAATAGCACTTAGCAGTATATTGGAACTTATCACTTTGCTGGAGCTAGCTGATACGTTGTAACTTAGGGGAAGGCACAAGAGATCTTAGGTCGTGATATAATCCTCACTTACTTATCTAACCGTGCAAAGGTAGCATAATCATTAGTCTTTTAATTGGAGGCTGGTATGAACGGTTGGACGAGGTATAAGCTGTTTCATATAAATTTATAGTAGAACTTTATATTTTAGTCAAACCCAGGTCATTGGTTCAAAATAAACTAACCTTTGATTATTTAAAACCACAAACTTAGCTTTATGTGCATAGTTTTTGCTGAGCGAATCATATCCATAAATCTCCTTTTTTTTTTTTTGTTTTGAGTAATAAATTGAAAGACCCCAACGTATAGACCCGAGAGCAACACATGTACTTTGTTCAAATTTCCACAAGAACACATCAATAACAAGCAAATTACTTGTGCAATACCCATAAAATAGAAAATAAAGTAACAAGTGTGATGTCTTCGGCCTAAGCGTTACATTTGTAAATAAAGGCTATTAGCAGTTAAAGGGACATCACATGACAGCTACGAGGCTATGGGTAACAAGTGTTCAACTTCAATTTAATTCGAGTTATTAATGACATTTCGAAATGATTTGCGTATCGAAGCATACAAGGGACGAATTGCGAACGCGGGGCTCGTTAGTAAATGTTGCGGATATATTTACTTAACCGGGATAAGGAGAAAATTGAAAAGAAAACGAGCATAAGCCAGGGATGTGCGCACTTAAGTGAGGAAAGGGCAAATTGAAGCAATTTAGTGAGTTCAGTGAGGAGAAAATATATGCAAAACAGCAGAAGGAATATCAGCATTATCCCCATTTTATTAGTGCAGTTTCTGTCGGCAAGCGGCAAGCGGCAAGCGGGCCACCACAGCTCGATAATATTTATGCAAATACAAATTGAGTGAGTCAAATGACGGGACGCAACGCGGGTCGGCCGAGACGCAGAGAAGAAAGTGACAAGCAAAATTGCGCAAAAGCAGATGATGATGAATAGCTTATGCTAAATATTTTATGATAATTTGTTTGGGTAGTTTCTGCACCACTGCCACCCCGACGACCAGCACACCAACCGTCCGAACAGCAAACAAGCGAACGGACGAATGAATAAATGAAGTGATTGATGATTAAATGACAACGCGTTCGTATGTGCGTGTGTGTGTGGGATGATTTGGAAAAAATATGTCAAGTGAATAGTTTGGCATGCAAATCCGCCACAAGCACGCTTAGCGGCAAACCGGCAGCAGCACCGCACTAAGTAGCAAGTCATAGAACAACAATAACAAGCAAGCTGATTGCAATAATATGATCATAAAACAGCAAAGCGTGCGCAACACCAACAACAACAGTTGGGAATATAAATATCTAATAACAGATACGGTACATGTTAGTTTCCACAGGGAAATTATACGTAATCGGCATAAAAAGTTGAGGTTATATTAACAAATCATCAACTATTTAAATGGCATATATTCTTTGGCACTCGGACTACAGAGAATATGACGAGAAAGCTAATATTTACAAACTGTGAATAAATATGAGGCTTTTTCCTTTGAGAAATAAGTGCTGAAAAGCAAAAATATAAAAAATATGTAATCAAAGTTGGTAGAAATGCTATTAAATAAATATTATTGACTGCTTTTCGTAAATTATACAGTTTACYAGCARACTATAAATTGTTGCCTAAAATGCAAAATAACGCAACATCACTTTTCATAAGTTGACAGGCGAAGAAAAGACGATGTAAATAGAAATATTTAAAATTTCAGTTTTGGTTATAAAATAGTTATTAAGTGATTATTTTACTGGTTATATATTGGTTATATCTGAGAGCGAAAGCTGAACATATTATGCTTCATACATACATATATGTAATATGAAGTAGGGAATCGTAAGTAATAAAAAGCTCAATTTCGGGTTTTTCTGCTCATACCTTGTTTTGCATTATAGGTGACCAAATAAGGCTTTACGACATTTTTCACAAAATGATGAATATTTGGATTAATTGCAGAAATAGGCAAAAAAAAATTGAATTGAACAAAGACAAAAAATAAAAATTTAACAAAGAAAGTTTGAAATTTTTCTCGAAACTATGCTTTTGACATCGGTTGGCAGGATGTCTCGAAAACTATAAACCGATCTCCGTGAAATTTTGCGCAGTTCCTTGAGATATAATTCTTAACGGGACGAATGATTTTTTTTTTTGTTCGATTACAACTATTTGAAAAAAATGGCGCGAAATATTCACTGAAATTTTAATTTTTTTTTATTTGTCTGTTTTTTCAGTTTTTTGTCTTCGTCGAAAAAATACAACGCAGGCGCATCTTTTTTTTTTTTTTGGAAGGAGTTTAAATATTTTTGTCCAAAATTTCAGAATTTCTTCTCTAATTGCGCATGTTTGTAACAGTAAAAAATTCTAAAGAAATTTTAACTTTTATGTGAGAAAAATTTGTCGATAAAATGATGTTTTTTACCCGAGTGAATCTACGCTACCCTTTTGGGACTAAATTTCGGAGTATCCATAAGATAACATGAAGACATGAGTACATGAAATAAATAATAAGCAACACAGGTTTCACAACTTGACATGTTTTTCTTGTTTTAAGACACATTATTCCGAAAAAGACAATGAAAATAGGGAAAATACATGCACAGACACATATGAAATTGAAAAATATTGCTTCAACATAGTCAATCAAACGCACTGATAAATATTTATTGGCATTTCATTTCTCATTTAAATTCCACTCAAMTGTTATTCATGCGCAATGAAATGCTTTTAGTTTATAAATTCCAGTCCATAAAATCGCATTATGATTATTTTGTTAACTGTGTACATTTGTTTTAGTGTTTCTTTAGCTCTGACACTTGGGCAATGCTTACTTTCAGTGCTGTCAATTGCTGAAAACTCAAAACTATGCAAATTATTAAAAGGCCCATGAAAATGTAATCAAACGATAAATAAACATGTATGCTATGTAAATTTGCTGTTGTTTTTGTTTCGTTTATTTGGCTTTGAGAAAAAGGATAGATAGACAGCACCAGCAACAGAGACAGATAAATGACTCATAAATAAATTTAAATGTCCGAAAATAAATGTGTCACAAAAACGTGTATGAAATGCTTAATATTATATAACGGGGGTTCAGTGAATGAATGGCACTTCAGTTATCTGACAAGGCGAGTGTGAGAACAAACTTGACAGTTTTGTCGCTTCAAAAAGGCGGTTGGGGCGCATAGTTAATTTGAAATGAAATTTTTAACCCTTTCCCGTAGACTTCATGTCACTAGCGAGATTTATAGGACTTTTGTTGCTGTTGTCAGAATTTAGAATAAACATACGTCTTTGTAGAGTTACTTTTAAGGCTGAGTGTTAATATGTGTGAATTGCAACTATTAAAATGCTTTTATCTTTTCGCTGGGTAACAGTTTGTTGCCTTAATATTTAAGAAATGTCAATCATACGCTATGTAGGGCAACTGGAAGTGTATGTAAATTAAAATTTTTTTAATTCAAATATCTGAACATTTTTCTAAACTAAATCAGGCTCAGAAATACTTAGATACTTATGCACATATTTAACACTTCAACGCCTAAATGTATGCAAAGTAATGCACAAATGCCATATATCAACTCAAAAAGTGTGCTGTTTGGTCACTAAGCACTCACCAAAGCTATCCATATTTGTCTGATTTTCACTATTGCTCTGCTTGTCACAAACATTCGCTATGCTTGTTTGGGTGCACTATTTGTTTGAAAAATTACGGYAACAACAAAAACGAATATAATACTATATACTTTAAAATTACTGTTCAACAAGCGTGACCTCTTAAATGACGGGTCGCCTAGGCATGGCAAACCAAATTTAAATTGCCAAAAAAAAAAAAAAATAAATTTTATAAGTGTACATTTTTGGTGAATTTTTATATATGTTTGCGTGCTAGTCTGCAGTTTTCATATTTTTTTGAAAGCCAACCGGCTGCTGTGTCCATATTTGACAAATGAAATCATTCAATAACAATTCCAAAAACAACATTTTCTAATGTATTTAACAACAGCAGTCATCACACATTGGGCTCACTGTGGTGATAAGACTTTTATGGGAAAATACTTGAACCTTTAATAATTACGAGTAAAGTTTTGTCCAACAAAACCCGAATGTCATAAGAGTAATTAAAATTATATATATTTTTTTTTCACATTTCTCATGCTTACCTACGATTTTTTATTCTTTAGTTGATGTCTGATAGCTGTTTGCCTCATTTTCTTGTTTCTCAAAAAATGGACAAAGGATATGGATAAAATTTTGACTGAAACACACAATTAAGTACGCGAAAGCATTTGAAATGTTGACCGTGACATATGGTGAAGCTACCTTGACAAAAGCACGTTTATCGTTATATTCTCCAAATTTGGCCCTCTATGACTTTTTTTTTTTTGGTACTAAAACTGAAAAGGTTCATAATTTTTGACAGCATTTTTATACTTATGAACAACGAATGAGGAGCTCAACAAGATCACAAAGAATTCTTTTTTTAAGTGCTTTGAAGATTGGAAAAATGTTAGCAGAATTACAAATAAATCAAACGCAGCTCCTGAACCCTTGATAGATATTTAAAGCATCCAGATGCATATGGTGAACACTATCTGAATAATCGGATTAATAATGCACGAGGTGGAATGTTCAATCTGTCACTCAACTTAATGAATGGGGTTCAGTTGTTTTTACTGATMAAAAACGTTTTATTTAAATGGCTCTGATGGCTTTCAATATGATTATCATGATTTGCGGAAAGATAAGCTRTATTTAAGCCGCCACCACARCCGAGAAGGTGGATGCACGGTGTGGGGTGCCAACACGTTTTATGGAGCAATCGACTTGATTTTTATCGATCAGAAGATGAACGGCGATCGCCTCAAAACATTTTTGAAGTCCGTATTGCCAAAATTAAGTGATCTGTTTGGACCAATTCCTTAGATTTTTCAACAAGACAATGCTCCTGTTTWTAACCATCGAGTATATTTAGACTCAAAACGTTAAAGTCATGACCCGGCCACCATATTCGCCAGATCTTAATGTAATTTAAATTGCTTTGGGCTGGCTAACACGGAATGTATAYGAAGGAAGAAAGCAATACGAAGATAAGAAAGCATTAACTTCAGCTACTAAACGTGTTTGGAGCAAGATTTCCTTGACTTACATAGATTCTTCGTATCATTCTATGAAGGATTGGATATATTAATATAAAATTATTACTAACAAAGCAGGCAGTACTCACAACTGACAATATAATTATTTTATTTCTAATAAATCAAATATTAACACGAACTAAAAATTTATTAAAAAAAACTTTTCTTATAAAAATTTTAAAARWTCYTTTTGKACATCTTTTCGAAAGCTMAATATATTTTGAAACCGATTTCATTGAAAAAGAACTTAGCTAGAAATCATTCAGTGCATTTTAGGAKAGAAGTCCACTTTTCTAAGTACCAACTTTTAAGAGTATTTTATTAAGTGTTATTAAACTCGACATATGTATTAAAGCATTTCKGTACCATTTTTAAGGTAAAACCGGCCAAATTAGAAAATCACGAAAATAAGACTTATGTCGTTTTACGCGCAAAGCACACAGGTACTATTTTTTAAGCGAAATCAGCAACTTCAATAGAAATAGTGAGTGAATGTGCGAAGATGCGAAGAACTACAATACACAAACGGTGTTAAATGTGTATGTGTATTAGTGTATACATACATATACCATTTACCGTGCAATGTCCTCTGCAGTGGCTTATAGTTTATCTTGAGCAATCTGCAATCAACCTTGTACACTAACCTCACCTCGCAGATATTTGTCAACATGTGTAYGTGTGTGTTTGTTTGTGTGAGTGAATTGTTGTCAAATTAATAGCTGAAACGTGATTTTGAATTAATTTCAAGTTGCTCATTATGACAACGGCGCACATTTCCCCAACGAAAATACGCCCCAAAATAAYCTGCTTGTCAGCAGAAAAAAGATATCTGCGCACTTCAGTTCAGCAACGCCTTCAGCCTTTTGAATTTGTGTTTACCCGCAATGAAGTGCCAAATTACCATCCGATTAGACTTAATGATACTTTAAGTGACAAAGCACYTTTATGGCGGTGGGGCATGCGTAGCACGTGCGCCCCTGTGTGCTTATGCTTGCGGTTCACTTTGATATATGTATATGATGTGATGGTTCTAGTGTGTGGGCAACATAATTCATTTGCGGCCAATGTCTCATAACTTTTTTGCGGAAACTTTCCTCCTCTGTCAAGCTTCGATTTATTCATGGCCTTCTACTTGACTCGCTAATATTTATGATGTACTCGCTCCTGCACTTAGATATCACTTGCCTCAACTTAACTATTCAATAAATCTACTCACACCTACTTAAATGGAAACTTTTGYCTATTAAATTTGATTTATTTTGACAAAGTCTGCGCCATCATGTAATCGTTTTTAATAGTTTTTACATGCTGTACAATATTTGTAAGTAGTTAATAACAGTTAAGAGAACATTTGTCAAACGGACTGCAAATAATAATACATCATAGTGGTGAAGACTTGCCTCTTGAGTGGACCTTGTACAGCTTCTCGAGGCTTTGGGTAATGGAAAAATAAATTTCACATTTTTGTTGTGATTAATATTGAT